>NW_012026851.1:131459-139039 GCF_000956235.1 Wasmannia auropunctata | reverse complement strand
ACTATATATATATATATGTGTGTGTGTGTGTGTGTGTGTGTGTGTGTGTGTGCGTGCGTGTGTGGTGCGCGCGCGCGCGTGTTACTATCAAAATTCATAATTCGAATTCACCAGTTAAAACTAGAATGATTGATTAGACGAAAACCTACACAGAGAGAATTTCCTTTTAAAATTTATCCTGAAAATTTTGTTAATCGTGGGACAACATGGTATTTCGACAAATTTTACTATACACTGCAATAAATTTTGCTGTTCATTACAATAAATTTGTTGTAATAGGTATTTAAAAAAATAGTGAAAATCATATAAAATTAATCGAAATACTATGTTGTCCTACGATTAACACGATTCAGAGTAAATTTTAAAATAAAATTCTTTCCGTGTATGTGGACAGTACAATTATAGATCTCGTTTCGCCTCGTAAATAGAGGGAGAGGGGAGAGGGAGAGACAGAGACTTGGTCCTCGCTATGCGTGGAAAGTCGAAAACTCATGTGAAACAGTACAATTATAGACCCTTTCAATTAAATTAAAAACTAGTTTTAACTAGTGAAATCGGTTTTTAACGATTACGGGTTTTGATGGTAACATATATATATTTAATGTATATTTTTTTCCAATTAGTGCACATTCTTACCTTGCGATAATGACATAACTGCACGAACGACGCTTGTCGTGCAATCGTATACTTTATCGTTAGTTCTGTCTAAATCTGCCGTGGGAGTAGGTTCCATCTTCTGAAAAAAAAATTCATGAATATTTATTTTTATTTATTTTTCGTAACGAGTAATTTGTAACAATTGATGAAATAATTTGATAAAATCATTACGCGAGTGCGCTTACCTTTACTACAATTACTTTATCAGAACTCTTGTCCGAGCCGAGGGAGCCAGTATTGGCAGAATGCGGCTCGTGGCTCGGTGATTGAGTAACCGATCGTGGAATCGGGGGACTAGCACTTTCATCACCACTCGTAGCAATCGATAAGCGTTTCTGTCATAATGAAAAACATGAATCAGTAAGATCAATCAGTCTAGACCAATAAAGTGTGTAACACAAGATAAATAAAGACAGAACGGTCATCGACGGACTTTATCTCTAATAATATTTATTTCTCTAATAATATTAATAATATATTTCTATTATTAAATTGATCATTAATTTTTAATATACTGACACCAATAAAGTATCTTAAATAAATGATGTTACTGCATCTTATAAACCTACAAGAGGTTTATAAAACATTACTGAAGGAAATGAAGGGTTTTTTAAACACACCTCTTCTCTAGCGAGCCAGCGGCTATCCTCTTCGGACTGTCGTTGTTGTTCCAACAACCGTTGCTCCAGTAGCTTCTGCTCGTCGTCAATGCCGCTGTTGAAATTGTCAATCATGCTGTCGAACAGTTGCGAATGTACGTTTCTCTAAAACAGTGAAAATGATATTACGTTAGATGTGTGATTTGTTTTTTTTTTATTTTAGTACATTTATAAATACTCTTTAATGGCAAAATTGTATATTGGCTCGTACTTAGAAATAAAAAGAAACTAGAGGATACAAAGGCCAATAAAACGAGCAATAAGAGATATCGTTATATACGATAATCATATAACTTAATGCAATATTTGTGGCTGAAAAAGACTTAGAGTAAAGTCGAAACGGCCCGCTATAATTTTATTGAATTATATGATTATCGTATATTACAATATCTCTTATTGCTCGTTTTATTAGCCTTTGTATCACCCAGTTTCTTTTTACTTTTCTAATGTTATAAAATTGGGGATGAATCTCGTAAAGGATTTTTACATTGCATTCCTATCTCGATAATATACACGTATAAATATGTACAGGAAAAATTAAAGAGACGCATATTTCTCGATAGATATAAAATAAATTTAAAACAGAGGAGTAGTGCATTCGCGTGTACTCGCTACATGCAGTTTAAATGATATTACTGGTAGCAATTCATTCATCAGTGACATCCATTCTTCATGCAGAAATTATTAGCCTACTGAACGGTGAGTCAAGAGATTTCTGCTAAGAAAAAAAAAAACATAGGAAGTCTCTCCGATCGCATTGCAACAAAGTAGAAGATCCGTTTGTGAGCCAGTGCGTACGTATATATATATATCTTGCATACACCAGAGAAGCGCGTAATATAAATATACATCTGACTTGCAACTGAGGTGTAGTGCGGATGCGAAAGTGTTGCGGACCAGATAAAAAAAAACCAAAACAAGACGTGGCGTGGCAAATGTATATGTATATATATATATATATAGAAGATGCGTTTTGTCACATTCCTAGGAGGCATGGTCAAACCTGATCTTGTTGTGCCTCCTCTGTCATCGAGCTGCTAGACGACACGGTGCTGTCGCTGACAGCGGAAGAGATCAAAGAGCCGGAGAGCGTGCCGTCGGTCGAGCTCGTCAACTGCTCGTCCTGCTTTTGCGTGGTCACGAAGGTGGTGATCTTGGCGACGCCGGTCGCGACTTGCGATATAATCGCCGCCTTCGCGGCGACGCCGCCGGCCATCTGCGGTTGCGCCACCGCTTGCTGTTGGTGCGCACCGGTATTCATACTCGTCATTACGTTGCCGACGTTAACGTGAGTATAATCGATCGAGCCGAGGGAACTCGGTTGCTGTGGTTGGTCTACCATGTACGGGATCGAATGGACGCCCTGTTGGGTCGCCGAGGACGACATGACGAAGTGCGATGGAACGGAGGAGGAAGCTTGCATTATCCCAATGCTCGCCGATTGATTCGAAGCGCCGGTCGCTTGAGCAGTCGCGGCCGCTTGACCGCCGCTGATCCCGGGCTGCGGTTGGTGAGCGTAATTCGGCATGTGCACCTTCTGAGCTTGGACCACCGACACGGACGCGGCGTGGGCCGTGTAAATGGGACTGGCGCCGCTCAGCTGGGACTGCTGCTGATTAGTGTGCTGTATCGCCGCGTAGGACACCGCCTGGGGCACGGCCGCGTTCTGCCGCGTGATATTCTGCGCGTGCTGCATTTGCAGCAGATACATGGGCTGCTGTCCCGGCTGGGCGATGTTCGAGTAGATCTGCTGGTGCGGATAATTCTGCGCATACATCGGCTGCGACTGCAGACTCTGCGCCACCAGATTGCCTCTGCCGGCTTGACCGTAATTTCCGACTGCCGCGCCGACGGGCTTCAACTCGCCCGCGGTCGCGGTCGCGGTCGCGGCTACGGCCAACTGCGGTTGGGCGTTCTGCGCGCGGAACTTGAGCACCGGACCGTACAAACATTCCGCATTGGACACGGAACTACCTACTACGTTCGCCGGGCTAATATTACGAGAGTAAATAACGCCACTACCACCACCACCACCACCGCCGCCGCCGCTGCTACTACTACTACTAACGCCGACGCTCTGCACGCCGCTAATATTCTGACTCGTGGATTGACCGCCACCAAATACTTGGCTCGTGTTGTTACTAGCGACGAAGCTGCCGTAATTAATCGACTGGCTGAGAGCATGCGGGCCGCCACTCGCGGCGAACTGCGCTTGGCTACCACTATTCGTTATTACAATACTGCTGCCTAAACTACTAGGGCCGAAGTTCCCGGGATTCTCACCGTAATTACCACCTAAGCTAGCGCTTTGACTGAGATTACCAACGATAGCCGAGCTCTGGGTGAAACTAGCGACCGGTCCGTATATCTCGCCGCAGGTGTTGCCCGCGACCGCGGCCGACGGCGGGGCGACTGACGCGGCCGCGGCCGGCGGCGGAACGGCGCTGGACACGGAGAATTTCTGCACGGGGGAGTACAGGTCCCCCCCCGTGTTGCTACTGACCACCTTCGAACTAACCGCGTACAAGTTTTGCATCTCTTTAACCTTCTGCTGCTTTCGGTTGGCGGCGGGCGACTGCGTCTGCGCTGCCGTGTCTGAAATGCTCAGGCTCGACATGAGGGGAGTGTTATCCGTGGAATCGAGGGAGTCCAGATTGGTGTCGGAGAGAGTGGAGTCACCGCCCGACTGGGTGGTGTCGAGCGCGGTGATGGACGGCGGTTCGGAGAGCGCGGGGTCGAAGAAGGGTAAGTCGGACACTAGGGCGGTGGTCAGGACTTGATCCTCGTCCTGAAATTGCACCGCCAGGGTGTTGAAGGGGGACGCGGGTGTCGTGTACACGGAGGGACATACCCCTCTGGCTTGGTTGTCCTTGAGTAGCTGCGCGAGCACCTCGGGACTTTGCGCGACGATGTACGTGGACACCGGCGCCGCGGACAATTGCGACTGCTCCGTCGTACTTTGCGGTTGCCGGGAGGGTTTCGGTGGCGGCACATCGTCTGCACCTGTAAAGAGGGATTATTTTATAGATACAGTCGATATATATATATATATATCAAATGACTTGCGTGTGCTTTTCGCTAAAAAATTTCAGCCGCAGTTATAACAGATAATTTCCTACATACCCCAGGACATGGCTTGTACCCTTCTGTTCTCTCGTCTCATCGTCTCCTGCTGCTGATGTTTTTCTTCTAACAAAATCTCGCTGTAATTATTTAAAAGAACATATAATATTCAAGTAAAGAATAAAGTTTACAGTTCAACGCCTTACAATACTCACTGTAAAGTCTCTCTAATTTCTTTGAACGTCGGTCTCTTGCTGGGTTCGTAGCTCCAACACTGAGACATTAGAGAGTATAATCGTGGCGGACAGTGATTGGGAAGCGCGAGTCTTTCTCCGTTCTCCAGCTTGCGTATCACTTCGTTATTCTTCACGCCTTGGAATGGTTTTACGCCTAACATCAAAATTTCCCACATACATACACCTGGAACGATAATCGGACTTCGTTAGCGTGTCTTTTAAAAGAGGAGCAATTTTCACGGAAAATAATTAGCCTTAGAAGAAAAGAAAAAAAAAGAAGAACGAACCAAACATCCAAACGTCGGACGAAGTCGTAAATCTTCGGAAGTTTATGCTTTCCGGCGCCATCCATTTGATTGGCAGCTTACATTTGCTCGCGGTATAGTAACTCTGATCTTCCACCCATCTACTAAGGCCGAAGTCCGCCAATTTGACGCAGTTGTGCGACGAAACCAGCACGTTTCTTGCCGCGATGTCTCTGCAATGAAAAGATTAATTTACAAGGATATGACTACAACGTTCGCAATAATGAAACAACAAGGAGGATTTCGTTTGTAGGTGTACCTGTGCACGAATTTCTTGCTTTCAAGATATGAGAGGGCAGTGCTCAATTGGAAGGTATACAGTAGAAGTGTGGCAAGGTCCAGACGGTGTTTATTTGACTGCAGATAAGCGCGCATCTCTCCGAGTCTGGCTAATTCCATCACGAGCCAAATCGGCGCCTCTGAACAGACCCCGATTAATCTGATAATATGCGGATGCTCGAACTGTTGCATTATATCTGAAATTTGAAATTATTGTCTTAAGGCTCTCGAGAGAATCTATAAGCACGTTTATAAATTTATTTTATTTTATTATTTATAACGAATATATATGATTTATTTAAAATTTCCCGTACAAGCCTCCTCGAGGAATTTCTCGGCAGTGGCAAGATCCGCATCGACCTTGCAAGTCTTGACGGCAACGGCGATAGTTTGACCATCCCTTCCTTTGTACGAACCCTTATGTACGTTACCAAATTGTCCCTCGCCTATGATTTCGCCTAATTCTACTTGATTTCGAACTATCTCATAATCTCGAGCTACAAAGAAAGTTAATCAGCTTAAATATCCGTTATGCATTCAGAAAAGAACAAAAAGAAGATATAATACATTAGTGATAAAAATTGCAATAACATCTCCATTTACGATCATTTACATAAAGTGAGCGATGAAGACATGTACTTACTAGCTGGCGTCGAATAATCCCCTTCTTCGTCGACGATCTCCGCATAATCTTCGGACAAGATAGTCCCAGTTTTACCCGCGTTCTTTTCCGCTGGACTGCTGGTACCATCCTGCCTGTATTTCGGCGGTTGTGCATCTACAATTGAAATTGTATTTCATGCGCGTGTAAATAAAATCGTATCGTTCTCATAAAATATTGAAAGTATTGAAACGTATGTAAAACAGCACCTTTCTGATTCATTTTACCTTTGCATGGACAGGGATAATTTTTCCACGATCCAGCTTGCGAATACAGAATAAAGAGGGATTTAATATATTTTATTAACATTAATGGAAAAAGTGTTTATAAGGTAGTTTAAAGATCATTTTGCGTGTGTATCTTTTTTTTAATAGTGTCGAAAAAGTTATAAATAAAGTTAACTAGATTTTTGCCTCGCAATAATATTTTTATTCTTACCTTTTCTGTTCCACAATGATGTATTGCTGCCTGTGACCAATCTACAGTAGCCATCAATCAAATCCGCGAGGCTTTCCGCTTGATCCAGACTGGAACAAGTAATACTGAGTGTCTCCGCGGCACCGGCGACCCTCAGTTTAATGCACGCCTTCGCGTGCTCTTTGCAATCCGACACCAACGTTTGGATGGACTGTATTTGCGAAAATTCTGCCATTCTCGTTGGCTGTAATCGAAATTTTACTAGTCATAGAATTATGCTACTTTTTTCTTAAAAAAATTACATAGAATTATATGACAAAGATAATGTAATTTAAAAAATGCCTGTGTAATATGAAAACTTACTACAGTTCCGCCCCGATGAGCCATGTAAGATATACCCAAGTCCGGTCCGATGACTAGTTCTACAGGTATTGACCAGCTTGACTGCAAGTTGTAGAATAGAAGTTGTAAGAGCGTATTGAGTGTAATATTAATGGTAAATATAATTATGCATATTTAGTCACGCATATTCTTCACATTTTGATCGCTAAAAAACGGCTTTATTTTGTATCTGAATTTGGAGAGAGATACGTAGGTATACAATCGCTCAAAAGTATTTGCCCATTTTGTTTTCCTTAATTAAATAATGCGATGTTTAAAGAAGAGTGATTTTTCAATCTTTCTTTCTAATCTTCTAGATTTGGAGACTTAATAATAATCTTGATGATTCAAAATTTTACATTCGTATATAAAAATAATATAGTAGAAATAGAATGAATTTAAGAAGGAATTATTTCCTATAAAAGAAATACATACAAAAATAAAAGTACATACTTTTGACCGTTAGTGTATACAGGATGTCCCATTTTAATGTCCCACCCCAAATAACTTTTTATTTTTGATCTTAGAAAAAAATGTTTCAGATAAAAGTTGTATGGCTTTGAGGGGGACATAAGATGATAATATTGGTTTGACCTTGAGTGGCGTCGTCAAGGTCAGGACAAGATCGCTTTGAATTTTTTAAATAGAATTTCCATTTTTCGTTGCATATTCTTGTAGCTTTTGAGTTTTCCAAAACACATAGATAAAATGTTTTTTGGCTAACAAGAGAACCTCGCGAAGTGGCAAATTCTGATTTTAATGAAACTTGGTACACTTTAAGGTCACATAAATAAATGAATTTAGAAGTTATCAGTTGGTGCTAAAAAACGGTTTAAAGGGACGAATCAACCCCTTATATGTAAATTAATTCTTTTTTTCTTTCGTTATATCTCAAAAACCTATTCAAGATATCAAAAANTGT
>NW_012026851.1:112056-131439 GCF_000956235.1 Wasmannia auropunctata | reverse complement strand
TATATATATATATATATATATATATATACGGTAGATTTTGAGGTGCTACTGCTTACCCCTAAGGCGCATATAAATCTCTCCTGATCGAATCGATAGTGCGCCCGCAGCAGATCGAAGAATTTGAACATGCACTCGAGTTCGGACAACGCCGCGACTTTTTTAAAGTGTTGCTGTATCAACTTTCGGAGCGCCTTCGGCTTCATTCCGTTCAGCACGGAGCGCGGCAGGAATTTGTGTAGACCAACCTGTGGAAGGGATGTAGACACTATTCGTTTCACACATATACTTTGTGCAGCGAAAGGGATGCGAATGAATGTGAATATGCAGCAGGCTGTATTGCCGTGAAATCCAAGTTATCGTGGCCAGAAAAGGGGTTTCTTGCTTCGAGAAACTCTTACCTCACGCTCCAGGTATTCCAGATTGCTCTTCTTGTCCAGGGCGATTTGCGGCATGTCCTTGAAAAAATAGCGGATCTCCAGGCAGCAGAGCTGTACCGCGACGTCCTGATCCAGAGTGGCGTGATTCGCAAGCAGGTAATCATTTCGCACCTAGAAAAAGTATATACAGTGTATACAAATAAATGTAATTTGCAATTTTTATTTTTGAAACGTTAAATCTCGCTTAAACTTTAATGCATACAATAATTTGCTGATCCTTTGCTACACAGTAGAAAATATTTTGTACTTGTATTAAAATTTTTAACATATTCGAGTGTTAATTTAACATAATGTGATTATGTTATTTAAATATTTTGTGTTAAATTGATATTTAATTCGTGTTACGATATTTAAATTATTAACACATGTTAACGATATTAAATCCCTAATTGTGTTAAATTACATACATTTCTTAACATTTTTAAATTAACATAATTCATAAGTAAGTGAATAAATAACATAAAAATAATGTAATTTTATTACAACGTAAATTCTAAAATAAATAAAAAAGAATAAAAAATAAATTATGTTAATTTGATATATTATAAGTGCTAATTTTACTAAAGAAATATGTTTCCACGATTTGTTTCCAAATTATATTAAAGCGTTACATTTTTGTATTAATATTTGTGTTATTCTGTAACATATTTATCTTGTATTAAATTAATATAAATTGAAAAAAAAATTTGGCACATGTGACATGTGTTAAACATAACACAAATTTTCCAACTGTGCACACATAATAGGGATCGTTCATGTCGGGATTCCTTTTCATTTTTACATTACTTTTTAATTATTTTTAGAAAATTTATTTATTGTATACAAAAATTATTATAATATAATTATATTAATATAATTATTAAGTAATTTTTATGCATAGGTACTTTAACATCTTTAGATAGGTACTTGTAACGGACTAAAAAAAGTACCTAAAACGGATACTTGTAAGGTTGTGCATTAAAAACAAATTGTATATAAATGTTGTAACTAATTAGAGTTGTCACGAATGACCTAATCGTGTATACTAAGAGGACACAAATGATCCAATTGTGTGTACCAAGCGATAATTGCCCACCGACATGCCCATCGACATACCTGATCGTAATAGTAGTAAAATGTGACTTTGTCCTTCTCATAGAGATCATTCAGGTTCTGAGGAAGATAACGCACTCGCAACTCGTACCTCCACTCGCAATGCGGATGTTTTCGCTCATACTTTTCTTGTACCTGAAACGGATACGTTGGGAAAATTGCGAGAAACGGAATATTGCATAACAAGATATGCTGGCTCACGCGTATCGATCTGTACCTGATACATCGTTGTATCCTGATGCAACCAATAACTCTCTCCGGATCCGGGATGGTGTAGCCTCATCGCGTACAGATTTCGATAATGTCTAGTACCAACGGCTAGTCGACTAGTTACCAAAGAGATGATACCCCTAACGTCGATCGCATCGCCGAATTTGACGACATTAAAGCCACCTGAATTGCAGTGTCGGAAAACGAACGATTGTATTGATAAACCAGCGTGTCTTTTCTCTTCTCAGGATATATTGATTGACATATTTTGATTATGACATTTATAGCGGAATGTATTTAAATTTGCGTTCTTATTAATCTCGTAAGAAACGAAATTAATTATAACGAACGATTGTATTGATAAACCTGCGTGTCTTTTCTCTTCTCCGATATATTGATTGACATATTTTGATTGATATTTATAGCAAAATGTATTTAAATTTACGTTCTTATTAATCTCGTAAGAAACGAAATTAATTAATAAAAAATGGAGAAATTCATGTAATTGTTATTCTTTCGCTGGTACAATATTAAAACAAATGAGAAATCAAACACGTTCAAGAACACAAAAAAGTAATAATAATATCACGACCGGCGAGCCGATTTTATTTGTTCTGGCGAGAAATGAACGATTGGATTGATAAATCTGCATGTTTTTATCTTCTCCGATATATTGATTGACATATTTTGATTGACATTTATAGCGAAATGTATTTAAATTTACGTTCTTATTCATCTCGTAAGAAACGAAATTAATTAATAAAAAATGGAAAAATTTATATAATTGTTATTCTTTCGCTGGTACAATATTAACAAATGAGAAATCAAACACGTTCAAGAACACAAAAAAATAATAATATTATCCCGACTGGCGAGCCGATTTTATTTGTTCTGGCGAGAAGCGAATGATTGGATTGATAAATCTGCATGTTTTTCTCTTCTCCGGATATATTGATTGACATTTGTAGCGAAATGTACTTAAATTTGCGTTCTTATTCATATCGTAAGAAACGAAATTAATTAATAAAAAATAGAAAAATGTATATAATTGTTATCCTCTCTTTTGCTACAATATTAACAAATGAGAAACCAAACATGTTCAAGAACACAAAAAAGTAATAATATTATCCCGACCGGCGCGGCGAGCCGATTTTATTTGTTCTGGCGAGAAGCGAACGTGCCTCGTCAACTGATCCTTTATTTTCTTTCCTCGTAGGGGAGTTCTTTGACAAGGATATATTTCAGGATGACATAACTTACCGTTCGGAAGATGGACTTTTAAGGTCGCCTTGTCCATGGGGGTGGGCGAGCCATGCGGCGGGGTGTTCCTACCGCCGCCGCTGCTCTGGACACCTCCGACACCGCCGCCACCTCCATCTCCTGCTCCAGTGCTCATCCCCTCATGGCTACGGAAAAGAAAACAAAAGAGTCGATTTAATAAACGCGCTAATTATGCATTTTTCACTTCATAAAAACCGCCCGTTTACAGGGCGGTTACGACCCGTTAACAGGGCCTCACGCTTGGTAAAGATCAATTAATCAGCGTATCTCATGAAAGCTTGTTTTCGAAAGTCTCCTCGGGCAAGCTAGATCCGAGGTCTTTAGGTTTTCGATCTTCCGTGCTGGTGTAATTTATGACTTTAATTTTTAGATAGATCGATTAACGCAGAAGCGTTATAGTCTCTCTAATTATAAGAAGGAAATATTCTTTTAATTTACATAAAAAATGCAATCTTTAGGAATTTTTATATTGTTTTTTAGAGCTAGCTTTTCATAATAAAAAAAGGACTCTATATAACACTTTAAAAATTGATCACCGTCTAATAATATTCGAATCAAAATAGGACATTTCGATGCTTAATTAGTATTTCGAAAATAATTATTTAGTATTTTTTTACTTTGTTTGGAATTAAATCAAATGCTATGACTGGATTTTTATAAAATTACTGACAAATTAAAATTTTTTTATTATAATTAAAACCAGACCGATTTAGTGTGTGAAAAAAGATAAATAAAGACAGAACGGCGGATTAATAAATGACTAATAATAAATAATAACAATATTTTTTTAAATATAAATTTGGATGTATCAAGAGTCAAGCGATATGTTAAAATTCCGTATATTTTGCGTGATCCACAATCAAGAATTTGATTCAATTCATTCATTTTTCCAAATTGTTATTCTTTTCTCTCCCTGCGAAACAATGCATCGCATTTGCTTTAGTAGCGATCAGAGGGAAGACGCGCGCAGCTCCTGCAGAAGTCGTGAACGAGAATAATTCGCGCGACCCAAAGAATTATTGGAATTAAATCAAATATTATGACTGGATTTTTATCAAATTACTGACAAATTAAAAATTGTTTATTGTAATTAAAACTAGACTGATTTAGTGTGTAAAAAAGATAAATAAAGACAGAACGGTGGATTAATAAATGATTAATATTAAATAATAACAAAATTTCTTTAAATATAAATTTGGATGTATCAAGCGATATTGTTCAAAATTCCGTATATTTTACGTTATCCACAATTAAAAATTTGATTCAATTTATTCATTTTTCCAAATTATTATTCTTTTCTCTCTCCGCAAAACAATGCATCGCATTTGCTTCAGTAGCGATCAGAGAGAAGACACGCGCGGCGCTCCTGCAGAAGTCGTGAACAAGAATAATTCGCGCGACCCATGTAGCCTCGCGACAATTCGTTTCGCCGTGAAGGACATTCGCGTTTCGATCTGTCGGATACGTGAACGTTACGTCCCGCGGCTGCGACGAATGCAATCGCGAGCCCCACCGTGCCCCATCGGCGGTAGCGCAGAGCTCGCTCTTGCGAAACCGAACGACGCTTTCAGATGTTACCGTGACCAGGGAGCTGGCCGCAAGAAATCGCGAAAAATCGCGTCAGCGGAGATGCGGCGAGACAAATCGGATCGTCGTGTCTCCGTCGCCCCGTTATCGAACAGATCGAATCGCGATTGCCGGTTGATGACATCTACACACGCGTGCGGATGAAATCACGAAATCACACCGATCGCGGCGAAGTCCGCGAGGGTATATTATTAAGTCACGTAATGATGCATTTAACATTTTATACAGTAAGAAAAAAAATTGATTGTACGAACTAAATTTGTATATAGTCGTTTGATTCAATGGTTGACTCAATTCTTTAGTTGCACAAAGAAAAGTATATAGTTCATTCATGTCAACCATCAAAATGTTTTAATCAAGAATCAACTGAACCAGCTCAATTTAATTATTTTGTTCGAAACACTAGTATAGTATTTATTTGTGTTTGCATGCTATTTAGTTAGCTATCCAAGTAATATATTTGTTCAAATTCCAAGTATCAAACTGACTAAACAATACTGATAAAGATAATATAAATAGTGTGTATTTTTAATCGAACGGTTGAATTAAATACGATAAATTTTTGTTGAAACAAAATAATTTAGTTAAAAAATAGTATTTTGTTTATAATAACAAATTATTTTCTGTCATCATAGTAACGTTTAGTTGAACGTATCGGACTAAATATTATGGTAGGATGAAACAAATTTTGCGTTTTTCACCAAATTTTTTTTCTCAATATACGCTGTATAATTAAAGGAATAAATTCACAATGACGAAACGTTTTTGTATCGAAAACACTGTAGTCTTTTCGATATAATTCTCTCGAGTGAAATGATATACAAATCATTGCCGTAGACTGTGTTTGCATTCCGGCTATTAATGCAAATGTATTATATGTACGAGCGACGTCCGGCTAAGGAATGCCGTCGATCAGGGATCAAGCGTTCGCGCATGGAACCACCAGCCACGACGCCAATCGGTGTGCAAAGCTCCTAGGAAGATCGGTAATCGGGCTCTAAATTTATGTTCATAAAGTTACACGTTTGCTTTAGATAATGTGATCGATAAAACAGAAAATTTTAAGAGAAGATTTTCTAAGAGATAATCTTCAAACTTCTCTCTCTACTCTCACTCACTTTCGAAATTTTACAAACTCTTTATCTTATGTAAACAGATTGAATAAAAAAGATTAGCATCCCGCGTCCTTTCCTCTATATACCTCATTAAAATAAGAAAAGTATTGTCATATTTCTAATTATAAGTAGTATACATTCTGAAATTGATTATATCAACGAGAAGTTTACGATAGAATGTATTTACGTTCAAAACAGAACTTCCGTTATCATAATTGGACTTCATATTTGCTGAAGAACGTTGGATAGACTTAACTAGTGTATAAGGATTTAGTTAGTATTTTTTATTGTCTACATCTATAAAAGACTCTATAATAAGAATAATTAGATATAGTAAGTTGTAAGCGGCAAGAAATTGACCAATCACAGTATTCACAGTTGAATATAAAGGGTACAACACCCAAAAAAAAATATTCTAGTTATAAAGTGAAATTTCCTCCAATCCCATATTTTAAGCGAAAACTTTTACAGAAAGAGTATTCCTGTTCCAATAAAGTGAACTGTTTATCTAAAATCTATTAGATATTATTTTTCGGCTTTCCTCTTGTATTAAGAGGAATATGTTTTTTTCAAGCGAAATGCCCTCTTACATGCGATATGAGTAACACGAAAAGCAATGTGTATCGCTGCGTTCTGCCGCGTGACAATTGATTGAAGTGTTGCGCTGCATTTGCAAAAACAGACGCAGTAAAACTGCGTTCCGTTATTCATTGTACATACTGAAAAACTACAGTACAAATAATGTGCATTATAAATATAGATTTACAGTACAAGATTTGTACTGTAAATGCAAGACGAAATCATTCTAACTATTAGAATATTGTGCACAGAATATTTTCCTCTTAATTTCAAAGGATTCCTCTTGAGGCCATATACAAGAATAAAATCCTCTAAGATTTAGCGGATTCCACTAACATTAAAATTATTTTTTTTGGGTGAATCGATTGTGATTGGTCAATTTCTTACGATCGACTTACACCATATTACTCCCATTGTAGACGACCCTTAAAACTTTTAATTACATTCACTAGATTCTTTCATTTTTTTTTACTAAAAGACAATCTTTTTTTACTAAAAGCTAAGCTAACTAAATAAATTTAGTATCATTCTCAAGAAATTCTGGTATATATATTCAACAAGAAGAAAATAATCGTATTCATCTGATAATCTTGAATTTCCAAATCTAAAAGAATTTGAATTCGTTTATTTTCTAACAGAAACGCATGTACTAGTTCAATCAACCAGATTTTCAATTTATAATTTATATCTGGCAAAGCCAGATTTTTTTCAATGTAGAAAAATCTCAACGAAACTTTCACGATATTAACCGTGCGATTGAGAAAATTCAGCATATGACACAAAAATCGATGACAGAGATAGACACCTGGTGGATCGGAAAGAAGATACAATTATCGACATTGATTTACGCATCGTACAACGGATTTCGGTGCAAATTGCGCTTTCCACACGCCAGGTCCGAGCTGGGCTCTGTCCGCAGCCGATACCAATTTACGCGCGCTATACCGCGCGAAAGTTCACCCGCGCGTTCTTCGCGCAATGTCGTAACGTTACACCGATCCACATTACGGCCGCGGCCGTAAACCGACACGGCCGTGTACGTAAATCAGCGGACGCAATTACACGAATAGAATTATGAGAGTGCACTAGGGCACCCCGATATATTATTGCGCTAACAAGGTAACACGCGCAAGTGTTCCGCGCGCGGATTTTGATCGGCTATCAGATACGCGTAAGTAGTACGGAAAAATAAGAGACACGTTATAAGTATATTTGTACTCTTTAAGGCGATGCTGGAGAAACGGCCGAATTCCATAGTGTCGCTGTTTTATTGATGATTTACGCACATGTATGTGTGCGATATTGGTGTATAGTAGTGTGTAGTGATGTGTTTATGTTTCACGCAGAGAAAGGATTAGCCAATGCAGCTAATATGTGTCTTTAAAATAGGGACAGCTAATATTGTTACTGCCAAAGTTTAAATTTATTAGTTGTTAAAATTTAGGCGCTACAGCAAAAAAAATTTGCTACTAGAATCAAATGACGTTTAGCTAATTCTATTAAGGAATATTTAGCAAAACTTTTAAATTCTTCAGCAAAATCGTTCTTTTTGGGCGCCATTTTCTTAGCTACTCCTGTTAAAGTACACTTTTATTTTAGCTAGTAAAATTGTATCTCACAACAAATATATTTTATCTTTAATATCTAACTTTTAGCAATGACAGCAAAGTTCGAAGCTAGCTATTGATACTTAGATGATAATGCTATGTAGGTCATTTTTTTTGCGTGTTCCTACTGTATCAATATCGCACATACACATCGTAACAAATTTTCGTGTACATATTTCTAAAAAATTAAATAAGTATCTAAATTTAATTCTACAAATAAATTTAATGTTAAACTTAATCGACCACGAAAATTCAAAACTAAAAGAATTTTTGAAACGCTTATGCAGTCTAAAACGGATTTTTTTTGCTTAACAATATAATATTTTAGTGTAACTCTTACAATTTCGAGTTCAGATAAATTGCGCGCCAAATATATGTCGATCTTGAAGCACAGCTCCAAACTGAATTCGGACTACATAATATCACAATTAACAATCAATTTAATAATTTTTAAATTAGTAATATGTAAAAATAGTAAAAACATTAGGCGCACAGTTTACTAAACTGGAAATTGTAAGATTCACACAAAAATATTTTTTATTAATATCCGCTTTAAACCGCATTGGCGTTTCAAAAATTCTACAAACTCCATATCGTTTTTTCATGTAATCTACTAGTCCAGCCATCATACACTCAGGGAAATGTTTCGCTGTTCCAGCTAGAATTCTAAATATTACACTTAAATTGTATCGCTGTTTTTTGTATCTGTTAAAAAATTGTCTGTCATACGTAGAATTTATAGCAGCAATATTTTAAGAATATATGCAAGAAAATATAGGTCACATAACCAAATATGATTGGAGTCGGGATTGAAGTCTGGACTGATTAAACGTCAAAGAGAAACTTTCTCGCTAAATTTGAAAAAATTTCAAATAGTTCAGATATAATTTCTGTCTCTGTTATCTATATTAATTAAATACAAAACATATGTGATATCGCAGTGCTTACTAATTACTTATCCGTTTTAGCTCATTTTTCGTACATAAATAATTCTCCCTATAATTGCAAGATTACTTTTTTCAGTGTAATTTCAAAAGTACAAGTTACTTTTCAAAACACATGTCTCGATTTGACAGATCTAAACATCACATAGAGCTAAGAAATGGTAAAGAAGATCTGATTAGAAAATTGTTTTCGTTCTCGATGAAAAAAAATTTCTTTTGCTTTCTAAATTTCGAGCGTCAAACTAATATTAATGCCTATACTTTTTGAAAATAACTTTCCAAATCTATTAAAGTAATATATAAAAATCTCGACACGCAAAAATTATTTAATCGATAAAATAGACAGGTGTAAGGCACATTAATTCAGCATTCCAATTGCTCAATTAATGTGCCGTAAGCACGTTAAAGGAGTAAGATACCTTTAAAATATCGACTTTCTATACATTTTAACAAAACTTTAGCGAGATCCTGCGAAATTCGATCATAAACGTATAGCGATCCGTTCGAGGAGTTCTCGCAGACTTCGATAATAAAAAAAAGAAAGATCTCCGTGTCCCATCTTCGCGCGAGGATGTTTTTTTCGCAACGCGTCGCGAGTTTGCGAAATTAACCGAAAGTTCTGCCGCGCGAGGTTTCGCGCCTCGGGAGATAAGCTGCAACGACGCAGTTCGCAATCGCAAGCTGCGAATCGTTGCAACACGTGCGCAACGGGGCACTTGTTTGTTTACGATCTCGCGAATCGTAGGTGGTGGTATAAGAATTATCGAAAGGACATGCGATATATAAATTACGCGCGCGAGTACGCGCGCTGCGTGTGAACAGGAGAAAGAACGTCATCGGGTACCTATATACGCAAATCGCGCTCGCGCAGGCGGATATAAATAACTACTTACGCGACATGTTAATAATTAGTACGTTGTATCGCGTGAGATTATTCGTCGGCGAGAAGTATATCAGATGGGAATTGAAAGTCAGGAGACCTGATCCCGGCTTCTTGATAACCTGCATATTCATATTCAAGTTTCTTGCTAATTTCCATCCTTTTCTTATTCAACTTCTAGCTCCATCTTGCTCTCTCAATTTTTTTCTCTTAAGTTTTTAATATTATTTTATAATATTTACAAATTTATAGATATATATTATGTTTGCGCTGTATGCAAATAAAAATGACAGCTTTCTTCGGAGTAGTGTTTAATTCATTCCGTTCTCTCCACGTTCAGAGAAAAAGACATTAGTAGTGGCAACTGTAGATAGAGATAACTACATGTGTCACATGCAGAATTATTTTATGTGGTTATTGCAACTGTAAAATAGTTTATTCAACTGTGAATATTAATTCTACAATACATGTATGAAACTTATATAGTTGTCACTTTTCTCATTGCCATCACTATGTTTTTTTTAGTGACATTTTTTTAGTCAACAGCTTCCCAATTTTCACCCTTCAAGATAGAAAAGAAATGAACAAGTAATTACTAATTCAAAAAAGGGTGATCAGAGAATCGATGCACCCCAGCTCTGATCCGCCTTGGTACTTCTACGCACCTGCAACTGTCGCCCACGCAGCTTTCCTTTCACTATTACTTTCTCGATTGCGCTTTTGAACCGTCTGATCGTTACAGCATCCACGCGCGTGGAAGAAAAGTGCGTAAAAAAAAAATGTAATCAATGTACTTGTCTCAATTCGCGAGAAGGGTCAGAATATAATTTAAATCGCCCGTTCATCATGTTTATACTATATGGACAAGGTACTTATTTGTACAAAGTTACTTATTTGTTATCAGAATGTTTATCGAAATTTTGTAAAAAGATTCCCTGAGAATTCCCGAATTTTCCAGATATCCAAAATTTCAGGTAAGATTAGAATTTTTTAATGTAACTTTAAATAAATTGGAATGCAAGTAACGCAAACAAAGTACATATTATAAATTTATAGATGAAGGAGATTCCACGAGATTATATTTATTCTTTTCCATAATTGAAAGAGCGAAATCTGTAGGATAATAAAGAGAAGACTTATCACAATATAGTAAGCTATATTCTTCTGCTGTATATTCTATCTACCCTGATTTTTTAAATAAAAACTCGCGAAAACACACGATATAAATATGTATGCGGATTTCTATATCATATAATATTTATATATTAATCGATTGTCAACATTTTGCATTATTAAGAAAAAAAAGCAATATTTTTAGAAAAAGACAAAATTAAATTTAAAAGTAAAATTCTCAAAATTTGTCTAAATAAACAATCCCTGAGGGATTTTAAAGGATAAAAAAGAAATCACCTGAAAATTTTAGATTCTCTCAAATAGTAAACATTCTTGTCATGTTTAAATTAATCGACGTTAGATCGACAACATGTTTGAAAAGGTTATATATTTTCATAGCAGGTAGTATTAACCAAAACAAGAAGAAAAAGTCTAGTGGATATAGGTCCTAAAACAAACACTTGTTGAGATATGGGCCAGTCTTTATCGTCTCGCTATAAGAGGTGCTCTATGTGAGAGTCCCATTGTCACACGTCCTTCAGCCCTACGTCTCAGAGAATCATGCACTGTTGCACAAACACACCATTGAACATTCATACAATACCATACAAAAGGAGACAAGGATCTCAAGTAAGAAGACAGCCTATCATCATTGAACATAATAATTTTATGCCCATTTTTACCGGACAGTTTTTTTCTTCTTTCGACGAATATATTCTACCTGCTCTCAAAATATGTGACCTTTCTTTTAAACGTCCTGTATATTTAGTTAATCGACAATCGGCTTTGCAAGAGAAAATGGCGAAAATGCAGGGAAAAGTGCAATTGTCTAGGATGTCCGGTAACTAAAGCTGAGATCGAGAGGACATGTATATGGTTCGCCGCGGACCGTTGTCTTTACCTCGTGCGAGACACCTTATGAAATCTCCACGTTCCCAGCGTGTCCGGATTGTAAGAATCGCTGCTGCAGCCCAACTGGCCCAGAGAGCAGAGCAGGCCCTTGCTGTCTCTCCTCCATCGTTTCTCGCGTGTGCAATTCTTCTCCGCGCGTCTCAGCGGCACGCCTCCTTTCGGACTCTTCGCGAAGGCGTCGAGATTTTGCGGGCGACACGTAGGCCAGGAGATCCCGCTGGCTTTGCGATCCACGAGCGCCAACATTTTGCCGAATGCCGTATTGGCAGAAACGCAATTAACTATATCGCGCACAATTAGCCGCGCACCATCCCGGCTATAACGATTCTTCTTTCTTCCCCTATTATCTCTTTCTTCTTTTCTCTCTTAATCAAAGTCACTCCCCTCGAATGCTTGAGGTTCAACTCAGCCAGTCATGCTCGTCGACGCGGGACAATTTTTCAAAAGCTGCACTATACTTAGTCTTTGTTTTACCAGTCTAATCCAGGCACATACAAGTTTGCTTTTCATTCGATTCGTACACTAATTACTTTCCCAAAGTTTGATAATCCGACTCAATTCGAGGCCCTCCAGCGTTTTTTTTCCACCGCCTGTCGTTCCAACGTCCGTTTAGTGGGACGTTTACATGGAATCGAAATTGATCTATTTTTCAAAATAGCAATGCGAATTGAGAGAAATTAGGATCGATTTAAATATTCCATCGCGACACGGCGATCTATCTCCTGTCAATTATTCATATATCTCCGTAACACGATTCCATCTCACCCGAGAAGATCGCATATCCCCGATGTAATATTCTAGACGAGACGAGCAGGAAAATGAGAGAGCCACGAGTAATTGAAGAATTCATAACGGAGACGGGATGTCGAACACGGTGAAGTAAAAGATCTGGAGCAAATTTCGCGATTTTTTATTAATTAAAAGCACGTTTTCCGTTGCAATCGTCAAAACATAAAGATTCACTTAATAACAGGAAATTTTTGCGATGATTAACCCTAGATACACTGAGGTCCCCGGGACCCCAGCGAAACTTTCTCGGTTTGGCATTTCTGAAATTGAAAGGGGAGGGATTTGGGATATTGACGTAAAAAAAAGTTTTGGATCTCCTTAGTAGAAAGACGTGTTGACGCGCGGCAATTGTCGCTCAACAACCGAGCAGTGAACAGTTGAAGTGAGCGTAGGGTCCCCGGGACTGCTTGCAGCTTTGTTAAAATTAAAATATCGGATCGCCAAATTTTTTTGTTACTATTTCAAGTATGCCCTTTCAGAATTTTCAAGGATTTTTCAAATCGGTCTATAAACATAAAAGATATAATTTTTTGAAAAAAGGTGTTAAATCGAGATTTTTTCGTGTTTTTGAACTTTTCTTTTTCTTTGCATCCGTATATCTTGGAGCTCCTTAATTCTATCGACTTTTAAACATTATGGGCTTGTTCCTTGGCCGATTCTCTATCGATTGAAAGAAAAATTAATTGAAATATGTTCCTTTTTACTAGAGTTACAGTAATAAATATGGATGGGTTCCCCGGGACCCCAGTGTGTATACGACGTCGTCAAAAAAACAGTGTGTATACCTATAGGGTTAATGCAACTTCGGCAGATCGAACAATTTTCTTCTTTAAAATCCATGGAATTCTTTTCCCGTAACTTACAACTTTTCGAGTGTCTTCACTAACGCAAGTACATCAGCGACCAATTTACCACGACATCGATACAACAAGCACATATTCTCTTCTTTCGTTTTTCACGTCGGCGTACGTAGCCGTGGCGCATTTGCCCGAACACAATCGCGGCGCATCGCGCGGAACGGACATGCAGGCACAATTGGCAGATGCGGCGGAATCGAAAATTCTGTTCTTCTTGACTTGTCACAGTGAGTTGCCGAGCCGCAGGATCACAGCACCGCGATTTATTTGAAATCTAATTAATGCGATATAGATTGTAATATGCCCCCCACTCACGTAAACAAAAATACGCATCTCACGGTATTTCAACTCGTTATCTGAATTATTAATTAATAAAGATACCCCATCGCTTCTGTTCACGATGCGTGCGTAGATATACGCGCGTAGCTACGTGCGTGCGTGCGTGCGTGCGTGCGTGCACATTCGCAGCCGAACAGAAACTGATCGCCTCGAACAAGCCGGAGCAGACAACCTGCCATTCTCCTCTCTCGAACGCCCTTTTTCCTCTCCGCGAGTGTGTCGGTGCGCGACCCGCGTGGGACGCGTTGATAATTCCCATGGGCATATGTGTTTACGACGCGTTGCGATTCCGGTATCGCTACGCGACGCCGCACCGATCGCAGACTGCTTGGGACCGCGAGTTTGTTAAATGTGATCAGCGTGGTAAAACGCGGTCGGTAAACTCCGGTCGCGCTTGCATGCAGTTATTATCTCACGTCAGACCGGCGTCGTAATTGTTCGTCAAGGTATTCCCACACAGATCTTAATCTTTCACTTATCTCGCGAATCACGTCAACCTAGTGTATATATTACATATAATTATATGTATTATTGCATATAATGGCAGTTCGAAACTTTTCATTATTATTAATGAGATACGCTCTACCTATAGAAAAGATTTAGTCTTCGTTAATTTCATTTTGTTAACTGATAAATTATTATTCTTTGCGGTATTTTAAGATGCTGATTAACATCGCTATTAAAAATTCACTTGAATTCAATATTATGTTTTAAGTCTGATATCCAAAGATCCGCTTTGACCGAATAAAAGCTCTTTTCCCTCATTTATAAATATTATAAATTATCATTTGTAACACATAATAGTTATAATAATTGTGCGCCGACGTGAAAAACGAAAGAAAAGAATATGTGCTCGTATATTGATGTCGTAGTAAATTTTGAATGTAATTATTAGAATATAGTTTTGAGTTGCAAAATACATAAATGCTTCTTGCAGTTTTATTTTTACTTCGTTATTGTGCTTCGTGAACGACAAGGATGTCTCATTGTACGTGCCTGGAGAAGCTCCAGACAACTTTACGATACCAGCGTGATAACGACGGAACTACTTGTTGACGTAGCCTTGACATCGGAATTGTGGCCATCGAGTCGCGCGTATCGAGACAGCAGCTTTTTTCTTTCATTAATTTTTTTCTAGCGATGATTTTCTGTATTTTGCGCTGATATGGAGCGATTCAAGGCCGTCGAGGAACAAAGAAACAATGGTCGTTAAAAGCCATGCGCGGGCGGATCGATCCGAAGTTCCGCACCACGTGCGAATCTGCAACGTGTCTTTTGTCGGGATGTTCTAATTCACGCGCAGCAGAAGCAAACGTCGGTTCTGGTCTCATGGACGGAAGTACTTATTTTAATCACGTGCCTCCCTCATCCACGAAACCGAGTTACCTTTCTACTTTCTACTATATGTATATAAATACTTATATATATGTAAGTTTATGACAATCGTGACATGTTATGGCTTGAGGGGTAACACCACTTTGACGCCCTAAAATTTAAGGCTTTTTCGGGAATTTTTTTTTAAAGAAATGTTTATAAAAATCCATTTACACTAATTTATTATAGGTACATATATAGTAGAAATTGTATTTTTTTTAGTTGACATGGACGGAAGCGCTTCGAAAAAAGACGATCAAGCGGTGGGCACGATAGCTCATCTGACTCTCATAGAACAATGAAACAAAAAAAAAATTGATTTTTTAAATCCAAAAGCTAGTAGAATACGTAGCTGTTTTAAAAAATATGCATTTTTAGTGATATGGCATCGATTCAAAGTAAAATGTAAATTTTCAACTAAAAATTTCGTTACTTAAAGTTACACAGAAAAGCGAGACATCAATGTTTCGAAAAAATCCTACGTATTTTACTAGCTTTAGACTAAAAAAACTAATTTTTTTTGTTTGATTATTTTAGGTCAAATCTATGATGAGCTATCGTGCCCATCGCTTTTTTCCCGTCCATCAGCTGTCAAGCCGCCATTTTTAAATAAATCAACTAAAAAAAAAATACAATTTCTACTTTAATATATGTATAATAAATTAGTGTAAATGGATTTTTATAAACACTTCGCATTTCTTAAAAAAAAAATTCCCTTAACCTTTAAACTACTATATCGGTCTCACAGACCACTATTGAAACGTTACTTGTCCACCATTTTCTTATTTGTCACCATTTAAATATATTTTATTTCTGGCTGAGATCATGGGGTGATATTTTTTCGCAATAAATGTTTTTACAGATTCGTCGAAATTGGTTAGTATAGATGCAGACAAGCATTTATTTGACGGGGGAGGGGGGATTTATTAGAGACAAGTTAGCATCAAGTTCTTAATATGTGATAATACGGTCCTGTTTCAATCATGGGGGGTTGCGTTGAATCCGGAAAGTAACGGCACGCAGTTTAGTCGAAACTACGATACGTATGTAAAATCACATAAAAAAATTGTTAGCACCAATATCCTGATATAACCGTTGCATTGGCCCATCTTCATTGCATTTTATTTCTATTGTATACGAAATTTTTTTGTTAATCCTTACATTAAAACATAGGTTTCTTTTTCCCCATCACGAATATTCAGAAAAAATACATTTTTATTATACATAACTTATAAAATTAGCGACAGCATAATAGCGGTTTGTCAGACCGACATTGTGGTTAGTGTAATTTTTTGGGATGTGGTGGTTTAAAGGTTAAATTTCAGGGCGTCAAAGTGATGTTACCCTTGATTCTGCAGACATCAACGTCAAAATAGTCTTTTCATTTTTATTACGCTCCTACAAGCTAATTTCAAGTTTACAAGATATGATTTCACTAAAAGAGTACTTTCCACTTTCGAATCAGAATTTCCATAAGTCATGTATACGGGCTAGATTTTCATAAAAACTGAAACCTACATTTGTCACTATTTGCCCCACCCTATGGGTAAATTGTGATACCCTATGGGACAATTACAAAATACATAATTTTTAACTCTTAATCAATCTTTCTTTTAACATTTTGATTAAATAAGATAATTTATATTAATTTCTATACTCTGCTCTCATATGTAAATTTTTATTTATTGATAAATAATTATTGTATTTTTTTCATCGGACGCACATATATCACAAGATTCTTTAGCATTTTTGTTAGTTTTATCAATTATCAAGTGCTCCTTGTTTGCTAGCAACAACGCTCATATTTTATTAATATCATTAATTTAGTAAAACATGAAATATCAATTTAGGTATATCTTAAAAAAATTCATTCAAGTTTACCTATAATAGCTACAAGAAATGCTTTATGACTTTTACAGAAGGTAGTAAACAGCATTAGATTTCACGGAAAAAATCATGCTCAATTAAAATTAAATACGTTTTGCCAGTAGTTCGATTCGCAAGTAGACCCAAGGGTCTAGTTGTGAATAATTTTTATTATTTCATTCAACTGAAATTAAAAAAATATAAAATAGTACTAAAATTGAACAAAATCATCCATAAAGTATTCATAAAGACTTTATGATTAATTACAACTATTAAATATGTATTGATTGTTTGACAACAATTTGTTTATTCTTTTTGGAGATCTAATGATAAAAATATAAATTTTTATCATTAGATCTCCAGAATTAGTGTCGTTATCCTAATTAAGATATAACACTGCATGAAAAAAACGGTTTTACTAAAAATTTAGTTCTTATTTTAAGAGTTTATACAGATCTTAAAATAATTTTGGGCCATTAAAATAATTATGTAGAACACTCAAGCTGGAATGTCAAAATTTTTTGCAGCATTGCTCATCATGCTTGAACAATTTATATAATTCTGATGGTGCAACAAAATTATTTTCAGATCTATATCTAACTAAATTTTTAAAATAAGCCTCAGTAAAATCATTCTTTCTAAAACGTGCTTAATGTTTCGTTCGAAACATTGATTCGTTCAAAATCAAACTCAAATAACTTATCGAGTCATCAACTTTTCCTTTGATCATTTCTTTACTTTCTATCGAAAATGAAGAAGGATAATGTGTAAAGAAAGCTTATAGCGAAGTTAACGTGTTCATATCACCGCGTTATTTATCAGCTGCGTATTTACATATTTATCCCGTAGGAGGTAGGAGGATTCGAGTATCTTTCCGTACGAGTGCAATTTAGATACGCGTCAGAGGTGCATTTATCCTTGGAATAATAAGTCGTGCTCTTAGTGCGTGTCTCTCTCTCTCTCTTTCTCTGAGGTTTGTCGTGCCTGCCGATTCGCTTATATATTGACCGATTATCGATCCTGGATACGGTGCGTAGAATCAAACGACGATACCGGGGAAAAACATTGCGTCATAAAAATCCCACCCATCGATCGTCTACGACGTCTATACTCGAGACCCGTGGCGAAATCAAAACCGTCGCGGAGTCAGACTTTGCGTAGCAAAATTTCCGCGAGCTCCAAAAGCATCTTTTTCAAAAGATTTCGACAATGAAAGTTTTTCAAAAGAAAAAGGAGAATTGAAGTCACTCGGCTTAATCTCATTATTGCTTCGTCACCCCTATCTTTTAATGCGTCACGTATTACGGAAAACTTATTTTTACATTGTGTCGTTATTTTTCTTTTTTTAAATAATTTATTTATTTCTTTCTATTATAATTTATGCGCGGAAAGAATTTTGTTGAAAGATCTAAAAATTTTACTGAATACAGATCTGAAAATTAATTCTTCTTGAATCATCAAAAAATTTTATCGGAATGTTAAAAACGATAAGAATCACTATAAAACGTTTTGATATTCTAGCAATTATTTTGATTTTCCTACAAAATTATTTTGACTATTGAACAAAAATTATTTGCAAATCTGGATCCAGTAAAATTGTTCTTTCCGTGTACGGTTGACTCTCACTAATCAATGGATAATCTTACCAGTTTTCGTAATTGTTAATGTACTGAGGATGATCTTCTTTATAGAAGATTTCGCTAATGAAAATTTTTTACGCGAGTAAATATGGCAAATCAATCGCTCGCATATTCGGAATATCGGAATTACGATCTGCACCTGCGAGTTGCGTCGCGTTGAAATTAAAAAAAACGAAAATCCGCGCGCGCGCACTGCCGAAGGAAATCTTAAAATACGGCCCGTTGAGAGCATCGCAGTTAATCCTGAATTACGACAGTTTTGTAAGATGAAGAGATACCCGCGCGGGCACGCATTGGCGAGACGAGGGGATTATACGGGAGTTTCGGGCGAGCGCATGCTGTGGATCGCGATGCTTACGTTTCAAGGCGCGCGCGAGTTTCTGGATTTTTTTAACATTCGTGATTTCGATTAGCGAAAGCGACACGAGATCCCTCGCTCTTACGGTACACACGCGTGAATCCGGTTGGTACCACTCGAATCAGCCGGCCTGAATTCCGATTATGTGACACACGTCGAGAAATTCGTTACGGTGAATTCCGATCTATCGTAAATCGCCGGGACGAGGAAGAGAGGGAGGAGGAGGCGTTATTGAATTTAACCAGGCTAACGAGCGTTTTGATGTAAGGGAAGGGGAGGGTGACAAATATTTTTTTCTTTCTCTCCTACAAGCTAATTTCAAGTTTACAAGATATGATTTTTCACTAAAAGAGTACTTTCCACTTTCGAATAAACAAAAAATTTAATTAGAATTTCCATAAGT
>NW_012026851.1:70566-112036 GCF_000956235.1 Wasmannia auropunctata | reverse complement strand
TCGCGGGAAAGAGGAGAAATTTAAAGTGACACTATTTGCCCCCCTCCTTCCCTTACATAAAATGACGTGCCATTGGGTCGAAGTAAAAAAAATTCAATATAAATTTAGGCTTAAATGATATAAATCTATAAATGTGAAAAAATACAATAAACCGACACAGGGTGTAAGTGCTACGAAAAAAAAATTTGCTGCCGCAGCTAAAAACACTGCGTGTGGTAACTAAATTACGGTCGTAATATACGGATTGCTAATGTGTTAGCTGTTATACCTAAATTATTTAGTTGAAGAATTTAACAACCTTGTACGCAAAGTTAGTTATGAGACGTATTTCATTTACGTAGTTCAATCTAATTGTGCGCAGCTTAATGAATTGATTGTGTGTACGTCTCTGACATATCGTTAGCTCCAATAACTAATTTTATATCGCTATATATCTACGATATGATCGAATTCTGACTGATATGTTTTACTATTTTATTTACGTTTTAGGAGCTGCAGCAAACTGTTTTGCTATAGTTTATAAATTTATAGTTACGACAGTAAACATAGTTTTAGCAAACCATGATTAGCTATAGCAATAAAAAATTTTTTTTCCGTGTGTGTTTCATAATAGAATAATATATTCGATCAAATTTATACAAATCAAAGGGGAAACGTTTCGACTTCAGTTCAAATCAGTCGGATCCTTAGTACATTAACAATTACGAAAACCGGTAAAATTATCCATTGATTAGTGAGAGTCAACCGTATATAAATTAGAAAAAAAAAATTATTTAAAAAAAGAAAAACGACGACACAATGAAAAAATAAGTTTGCCGTAATGCGTGACGCATTGGGAGATAGGGGTGACGAAACAATAACGAGATTAAGCCGAGTGACTTCAATCCCCCTTTTTCCGATTGTACATAAAGAACGATTCTCACGAACAATCGTCACTATTTCGATTACGCAAACGTGAGACCGTCAGTGCGAAACAATACATCATTAGAACGAGGTGCAGCTAACACGAACACGTCACGATCGCAAATAATACAAAACATACAGTCGTCACTTTCTCATAGTGGTTATATCATTACGTAAAAAAGGAAAGGTGCAAAAATACAATTGTTTAAGCGCGATGCAGAGACGTTATCATTAGCTGTTTATCAACGGTGCATTCTAGAGAGAATCATGTAGTTATCGAGCTTTCGCGCTATCTCGTTACATCTCTCACACATCTCTCGAAGATATCTCACACTTTAATTAACATTTGCATCACGAGTGGAACGGTAAACCTCGGCGTTCCTACCAGCTGGGGACTGTATTTATGCAAACGGCGCTGATGGCTGGACGCTCGCGACGATAGGCAGGCCTCGCACACACACATACACACGCACGAGAACGAGTACACGGACGCGAATAATGTGAATTGGATATAGTCTCGGCGCGAGGAAAGATTGGAATTTGCGCGCGGCGCAGCATCCGACGGCGGGACGGGCCGAGAAAACTCAGACTGCGGTGGCGCGTGCAGCAATTGCATCGTCAATTTCTTCATCGAGTCGGAGTGTCAGCCTGATGACAGTTCGATTGCCGCACTGATGACGGCACGTTTCGCCTCTCGCGACGTGTAAGAGCGCGGAAAATTTTAATGTGGCATGTTCGCGGCGTTAAGTCGCCAGAGGAGCGTCGCGTCGGGGGCGCCGACGTACATACAGAATGCGCTGAGTGTCCCTTCCTATTCATCGGCGCACCAACGCCGCGGTCCAGGTGAAGGAAATAAAAGTCAGAGATAAAAAGAAAGTACGATGCAATTTCTGAAACGCTACAATAAACGCGCGCGAAACGCCGGCCAATTAATTTAAGCCTCCGGCGTGAGGCTGTAAAATCGAAGAAGCGACGTGCCGGTGTAAAGATCGTCCGAAAAACCCGAGTGCGATGGGAAGATAAAGAGACGACAGTTCTTCTGGAGTCTCCAAAATTAACGGCTGTTGACAGATTGATGAATATAAAGAACTTTATCGTGAAAATAAAGATTCCGAACGACGACATACGGATTTCACAACAATGATAGAGCGATGCGATATTAAAATAATAGCGAGATCAATCGTGACATCTCAGCCATAAAGATGGAACCATTCCAAACTTCTTCAAAATAACTATATAGATCTGCGCTTTATCGCTACTCTGGACTGCGCTATTTTATAAATTTTCTTTTTCTCGCTTTCGTTCAAATTTTAAATATATACCTAAGCTAAAATTATGGAATTGCTTGGAATAGATTCCGATCGGAATTATTTCATTTTTCCTAGAAAACACAATAGAAATCTAGGAAATAATTCCGATCGGAACCCATACCGAACAATTTCATAATATGTGCCCTAATTTGTTTTAGTTTACGACGAGTATACATTCAGCCAGAACAGATCGCTTGATCGCTTGATTAGACCTACTTTGTCATACTTAAATTTCAATTAACAAGTGCTCAATTAATCAAATCCGACTACCTAACCGTCAACGAAGTAATTTTCGCTAATGGCGTATTGTAAATAGCGCGATAATTAAGCTGCTTCGTTTGTATTATCAGGCTAGGTAGTTTCCAGCAGGAAACTGGAATGATGACACTTCGAACTGCTGCTCGCAGTTCGAAGAGACTGTCGTCGCGTCGTCCTGCGAACGGCACTTGTGACTACGTGTCACGCAGATGTCCTGCGAAAGTTCCTCGTCATATCTCGGCTATCCAAGTCCCAGGAGGAATTCCGGCCGAACTTTTTTCATTTCTAACTATTCTCCTTTCTCGCTTTCTGCCCTCTGTTACCTCGGAAAGTACGGAATACGTCTTGTGCGTATCCGTACATATCCTCTTTATAGATTTTAGTTCTTTTATATTGAAATGTAACGATTAGAAATACCTATTTTAAATATTTTATGATAACGCGTGTGCACGATGTGCAAAGCGCCCTTTTTATAAAATATCGAAATATGAATAAAATGGTATAAAATATTTTGTATCTCATATTGGTCAATTAATATCATTTTATTTGAAATATCGAATTAATAAATATCGATTAACAATGACAATCATTCAAATATTCTAATTAATATAACAAAATGTAAAACATAAAAGTATTTTTTTTCTTAATTAATTTTTCAAATTCATGATATGGAAATTTCATCTCGGGATTCTGTACGAATCGCAGGAAATATTTCAATTTTCTACCGTTTTCTACTATTTCGTCGAACTATTTAAATATTCAACATTAATTAACTACTTTTCAATTGTATCAAACGTTAGAATTTCGAATTTGGTTATTCCGAGGAGCGCGGAAATTCTAGACGAAGAGCAACAAGGAGCGCTCCGACAATACGGAAGTATTGTTAATGACGTCAATTAGTAGTGATTGCGAGATATAGGTTGCGATCGATGACGACGGTTTTGCCATGGTTACCTAGCGCCATCAACACAACGGGAGAACCCGAAAGGAAGGAGGTTCTCCACGGGAGAGAGCGCAGCTCTTTCATCCCCTCTGGTTCCCTTCCCCCTCCTCCCCCTCGTGCCCCTCCGCATCTATCTCTTTACGCACCTGTAACTCCGTCCCGCACCGTCATACCGTCATTCACAGATTAGAAGGAGCCATCATAGCCTTTATACACGGAAATTGCCACGGGCTGTTCTCCTCAGAGACAGAACCCCCTCATTTAAACGCCTGGTAAACGACGGAGTGGTTCCGAGTGTTATTTCATGCTATTCAGTTTGGCTGTGGGACCGGACAAACCGAGGGCGATGTTAAACGCGAAATTAGACGGTCTCGCTCTGATAATTTTTCACGTTGTTATTACCTATAATTATTCGACAATCAAGTCAAATAATTTAACAAATTTCTCCAAGTTCAAATAACAACTTCTTCTCAAAGTCGCGTAAAATATAAACGCCACTTCTCTCTCTCTCTCTCTCTCTCTCTCTCTCTCTTGTCATTTATTCAGCGTTTAATTACGAGTAATGAATCTCTCTCACGTATAGGAAAGTAGACGAGACGCAGATCGGCCGACATACTTACTCGGTGGTTTCGAGGTACTGGAAGACGCGGTAGACGGGGCGCCGATACATGAAGAGATGATCCTCGACACGCTCCACCATCATCCTAAAACCACTTCATTCAAAACGGTGTGGGCCACTTATCATCACCCACCACTTATCACTGATTTCCACGGCGGAACCACAGTACAGCAATCAAGGTACGGACGAGATCACCTGGACGGGGTGTCCAGGTACACACACATGTATCCCCCCGACGCGGCTCCAAGGAAAGGTCTCTCGTCCCGCTCTTGCGTTTCGAGCGATCAATGTTCAGCCGCTCATGTTTGCCGACGCGCACTCTTTTGTTCCCCCGTGACGTGACAAAGGTGGATCGTCGATTAAATCAAAAGACCCGCCCTCCGTCGTACGTAACGATTAACAGTGTCCGAACCGTAGCGTTCCAGCACAAACCGCGAGCACGGCCGCCGAGGTGGAATTAAACGAATGTCCGGGGGTCGGGTCTTCTATTTTCACAGACCGCTGCTGTTTCGTTCCGCTCTCCCGTTCTCTCGCTCGTTCACCGCATACTGCCGACCGGTGTCTCGCCGAATCGATACGTTCGGCACAAACAGCCGGGGCGACAGGTGCACCGGAGGACCGTGTCCTCCGTCGGCGTGTCCTTCTTCGATCAACGACCCTCGGCTACCCTCCCGATGTCTCGTTCCTGCGATTCCGCCGATTATCCCGACAGAACCGTTAGGACTGATCGTAACAGCATTTTGAGGAGATACGACGATCGCCACGTCTACGTTAGTCGACGCGGTGGAGATAAATTGACAGCGATAAGAATGCACTGTAATAATGTGACTCGTAAGAAAAAACGTATTTCGCGTCATTATTATATCCTCCGTTATTTTTAATTTATATATACATTGAAAAATCGAATATCACATATCTCGCAAACTCGTTCGAGGAAACGCAAATAGGTACGAGTACATGAGAGGTACGCAAGTTACAATACAAGCGCTGAGCAAACAGCTGGATCGATAAATTTCGCGTATCCTTGTCATGCTAATTCTCGATGGCGCGCAATCTAGATTTTCAGTTGCAATTTTACGAGCGACGCGATCGTTCCTGAGGGAAGGAGGGTAGTAAAGTCGCCGTGAATATTTTTCGCACGAACGGGTGAGATTGTGAGACCCCGCGGTGAGACAGGCCGCGTCGCTAGCTTATACGTTCGGCGCACGAGAAACGATTCCGCTGTCTCCTTAAGGAGCCTCATGACCGATAAGAGAATCGCGTGTGCAAACGCGTATACATACGAATGTATGTACCTAACCTACCCCAAACTGCGGGACACCGCCTCTAAGTTCGCCCGCAGTCACTGCAGCCAGCAACCACCGCAGTGCAATCCAACCCTGGTATCAAGCCAGGTCTGCACGTAAATAAACTGCCGATATTTTCACCCCCTCCATCCCCCTCTCAAGTTATACGTACAGCATATAATACCAATCAAATAACTAAACATTTCAAGATAAAACTTCAATTAACTGACGATTATTTCAATTTGATCTATTTAACAACTGTTCTCTGTAGTGAAATTTTAATTCAATTGGAAAATTAGATTAGATTCTGCCTTTGAATTAGATGATTATAAGAAGAAAACCTTAAAAACTAAGGTACACACTTTAAAAATAATATTTATGCGCGAGAAAGCTATAAATATTGATGCCTGCGAGGAAATATCGACCATTCCTATACTATAAAAATATCTATTCTGTAATTGATAGGATATCAAAATAAATTGTTATTCAAATCTGTGCAAGATATGTCTTTTAAGTTATTCTTACGACGGCATTATTATTCTCATGGCATTCGGACTCATCTTGCGATAATCCTGCCTCGCTCGTAAATTTTTACACAAATTCCCGTACGTATACGCGGCCTCGAAAACCGACAACAAAAACCCAATGGAATTACTCTCCGTCTCGTCTAGTTCTCGTAAAATTTTACAAAGTTACGCCTACGTAGATCTCGTAAAGCCGGTATTATCGTGAAACAGGAATGCGAACTGGAACTACGCAGACCACTGAACTTTCGGAGTAGTTTGAGACTGTCCTGCGGTATAAGAATTCTAAATTGGACCAATAGAGCTTGTAAACCCCGCAGCGATATCGTTAAAAAATTCAAGTGGTAACCGCGAATCTCTCCGAGAGGCTATTGTGCCCTGTGAATAGCAAGAAAAGTATTCGAGTCGCTCTCCGCGAGGATGATTCTTTAAATAAATGTGCATTACCTGCATGTTTTACTGTCAAGAAATATCTTCTTTCGGATTCCCTTTCATTATTATGCATCTTTGTGACATCAAGAAATTTATGATATTCAAAAAACTTCAAGAAAAGAAGAAGACATTAACATACATCTATATCTTCAGATTTTATGTACAAGCAAATATTAAGAGCAACGGGCATATGTATAGAAAAATCTCATGTCTTTGAAAGATCGAAAACTAGAAATTTTTAGCAAAAACATATAATACGTTTAATAAAACATGAGAGTTACGGAGGGTATCATGCGACACGCCCGGATTTTACGGAATTTCGCCGTTCGTGTCACCGACCGGACCAAGGTCGTGCAACCTTGACATCGCGCTACGATATCTTTCACCTCTCATCGTCAGGTCGCCCAATGAACCCGGAGCTTTATTCTCGAACACTTCCGCCCGTGCTAAAACGGTGGACGTGAAACGATCCCCCGAGATTTTCCGACTCATCGACCTCCTTCAAATTTATATTCGCGTACTTAATATCACCTATAGTCGTGAAAAACTTTGAAGTTTTAAACAAAATCACTTAACTTTGTCACTTTAGAAACTGCTACTTCTCTTCTCTGAAAAGTTCCTTTTTAGGATAACAGCGGAAAGAAGAAACTTAATAAAAATGTAAAACAATGTTAAACAATAAAATAATTATTTTTAAAAATTTGTTTATATTGACGAGCAAATCTTCAATTAAAAAATCTATTCGATTTCATCTTTGGGGATCGACTTTGGGGAAACCCGAGAAGTACGCAAAGCTTCACAAGATTTTTCGCACGAACCTCAATCGAGTCTTATCTCACCTCCCTTTCCGACGAAACGATCATTTCGTCGGCAGCAGGTACTCTACTCTAGGCGATTTACAAGATCCCCTTCCTTTCACTTCCTTCCACTTTCGGATATCTCTTCAATCTTACGACCACCCTTCGCGCGTCCTCGGACTTACTGCCCCAATTAACCTTCACCCGTCGCGAAGATCGTCTCTCACGATCATTCTCACACGTCGATCGCTCACAAAGCTCACGTCACTGCAAACATCTTAATGATCCTTTCTCGCGAAATCGCGCCCACCAGTTCGACGTCGCGTCGCGATTTCCTCGCGAGTCGTCGGGCGTTGCGACGCAGAGCGACCTTGACTCGCTCGAAGGTCCCCGGGGTTCCGTAGACGCGCGACGTCGCGAACGAATCGGCGAACAAACGGACGGACGAACGGACGGACGGAGCGCCCGGCGTCGTCGGTCGGTGGGCGTCGGTGCGACGATCGGACGAGGACGGAAAGAACGGAGTTAACAGCGCGCGCCTAGCAACAGCGTAGACGACGCGTGCTACGGCGTCGTCGTCGTTGTCAGGTATGCGATATGCCGGTTCAAGGGGAGCAGGCGCTTTGCTGGGTGCGGCAGGCTGCGCCGCGACGCCCGGCGTCCTTCCCCCGCGCTCCCTCCCACCGCTGCCGCCTACTCTTTCTCTTTCTCTCTCATACTCTCTCTCTCTCTCTCTCTCTCTCTCTCTCTTTCTCTCTCCCTTTCCTGCTCACGTCCACGTTCAACCGATGTCGACACCCTGCCCTGCAACCCCCCAGCGTGGCGGCAGAGACCTCGTGGACGCATCGCGTCGCGGCGGGGCGAACGCCCGCGATGGAATCTGCTGCAATAACGCACACGCGGAATTTCGTAAACGGCATTGACACGTTCGCTAATGAAAACCTTATTTCCGTTTCCATGTAATCTTCAAATAGATTCAAGCATTCACAGCGTCTACAAAATGTGAACAAGGTATAACTTCGAATCAAACAATATTTTTAATTTTTTTTATATAAAAGCACTAACAGTTGCGTGACATTCATGTATTCTATCTGATTTGACTTGTATTTTATGTAGATTATTTATTTTTATACTGTAAAAAATTGGACATGTATATACAATCAAAAAATATAACAAAATATAAAAAATGACATAGATAGATAGATAAAGCATTTATTTTAAGACACGCTAAAAACATATAAAATAAAGAGAAATTAACAGCGAAAAATTTATATAAAATTAAAAAATTAAGGCAAAGAAAAAAGGAGAAAAACAAAATAACATTGAACATAATAAGAGAAAATAAATCTGAAGAAAATGAATACAATAAATAAAATAAACAAACGAAATAATGTAATATAAGATTAAAAATTCAAAGGAAAAAAACAAAATAAAGAGAGAGATTAAATGCGTGCCACTTGCAATAATTTATATCTGATGGACACGAAAAGGCAGGGGGTGTGCACTTCTTCTCAAGAGAATACATCAATTTTAATAACTTGTTCATGGCTCCCGTAAATATAGTTCAAGGTTTTCGCATTGAGTTCGAGGCACTCAAGCATGAATCTGGCTATCAAGGGACACACGGCAGTCCCTGGGCGCAGCACAGTGTGTTCGGAATTCTGCCAACAAAATTCCCACAGGTATACTATACACGTAGACTCGCGCTACTTATGGTATTAATTTAATTAACTCGGCAAAGACAGGGGAAGAAGGCATCAAGGTAGAGTCGCAATATCGCGAGAGCTCGTCCGCAAATATGTATACATCACTTCGGCAACTGCTCTCCCAATCACGTTTATTTAATCAGGTATATCGCGGAAAAAGTACGAAGTTTAATTTTATCGAAATTAATATCGTTTTTCCACTTGGAAAAATCAACAAAGCTTGTAATTTTTTTTCGCATTACTTCCAAACGACGTCTCGATCCATTTTGTGTCGGCATTAATACTCTAAAAAATTGCCTCAACCGAAATTTGGCGGCAGTCACGCTCTAAATAAATTCCTTTTAAATAAGATGTTAATAGAAGCAACACCGTCTCGTTAGCCTACAGACACAGTTATCACTCGGGGAAATGTTTCGCTATTCCAGCTAGAATTTTAAATATTACACTTAAATTATATCGCTGTTTTTTGTATCTGCTAAAAAATTTTCTGTCATACTTAAAATTTATAGTAGCAATATTCTAAGAATACATGCAAGAAAATATAGGTCTCATAACCAAATATGATTGGAGTCAGGATTGGAGTCTGGACTGATTAAACGTTATAGAGAAACTTTCTTGCTAAATTTGACAAATAGTTCAGATATAATTTCTGTCTCTGTCATCTATATTGATTAAATTACAAAACATATGTGGTATCACAGTGCTTACTAATCATTTATCCATTTTAGCTAATTTTTCGTACCTAAATAATTCTTGCTATAATTGCAAGATTACTTTTTTCAGTGATATACATCTGAATTCGCAGCGATTTTCAACATAGAAACGGTGTAGGATATGGCTAACAATAAGTTGTTGACGAGAGGTTTCTCTATTGTAAAATGTAAGTGATGCATGGTCGGGAAGAGCGACAGCTCGTAGGGTGAACGCGACGTAAATTCACCCCTGAATGCGGAGGCGTATGCCCCAATGACCCCGCAGGATAGTCCGTAATGGGTTCCCAATGGACTCATGTGGTCCAATTAATTTACTAAATTAATTTAATATCTCAAAGGAGACGGCATTCACGTACGCTAATTACCGTCCCGGATAAAGTATGCGAAAGCACATTTTGCAACGTACATGTTTATCTCCAATTTACGTCTCTATACCTGCAACTACAGATTTATTCCATTAATTAATCCTACATATTTATAATTTACTGACTTTGTCAGAGACATTTCCGGGTCTCTTTGTTCGTTATGTCAGATTTATTATACATTTCAATTTTCTGCATTTTACATACATTTTTGTAACAATATCGCGAGGTAACATTGGTAACAATACAATTCATTACACTTACTTAAGAGATCTTGGACCGCAGCGTGACAAAACGTTATTCTATACTCTATACGTTACTCCATTTTGTTCTACGAGAGCTTAATTCGCTACGGTCGTTGTTCGTCGACGAGATGTTTTATCATGCAAAATCCCACAATACGTGCAGCCGCTGGCCGGTCGGCGGTAACCCAACCCTTCCGAGACAGGGATGGCTCCCCCGCTCCCTCCCTCATTCGGATACGTACGCGCACGTATTGCACGTGAGCACACACGTATACCGATCTCCCGCTGCTTCCTGTAAGTCCAACGTTGGAATAGCCAACGTGGACGGGAATGTGCAGGGGAGACACGTTCCGAGGGGAACATTTGAATATATCCATGTCTACGTCGGCCTAAGTGTCGTTTGTAACGACGCAATTGCGGATTATCTGCATACGGAGGATGGACGGATGGGCATGGGCCGTACTATTCGCGACGCCGTTTGTTCGACTCGGTTCACCTGGAGCGAGCCGATTCTATCGGAAAACGGATGCCGATGGGTCACGTCCGAAAATAGTGCCGGCCAGAGTTCACTGTACCAAGCACGAAAATATATCTCGGAGAAGACACGATTTTCGACGTTACCGGTGGCCCCCCCCCCCTTTCTCTCTGCGCTCTGCGTTAATAATTAATAATGTCGGTGGATCGACAGCGCGAACTCCGACTTGGCTGTTGAATAAATTAAAACTGTTCCAAATACGGAGTCAAAAGTATGGAGCGCATTTAATCGATCCTGATAAAGAACTAAATCGAACTAGCCTGCAGTGAGTATAGAAACTATAATGTGACAAATATCTTCTATTATAATAAAAAATGCGATTGCACTTGTAAGCAGAATCTTTTAAATTATTTCTGGTCTTTACTGATTTGTGAATAGATTTTAATGCGTTTTGCTGTAATTTTTTTTATAAAGAATGCTCTATAAATAAATGCTCTTTTGTCAAAAACTGCTTAATTCCTCTTGTAAAACTACTCCACTCTTTTATATTGTATTTTTGGAATTAATATAATCAACACGTGATAGAAAACGTCACTCTAGATTGAATCATGTACGTATTTTTGTAACCGTAGAAATTAAACCATATTATCACTCGTTGCGTGATTCGTGTCTATTTCTTCTCGTCATTTTTGAATACGGAAATATGTCAGTGAACGCAACGGCTCAGAAAGGGCGCGGCAAAAGCGCGTTCCGAGAAAAGAAAGTCCTCACATTTTTTTTATATGCATTCACCGAAGAGAAGTCATTCTCTCGGGCACGCACAGTTCGATGAATTAAGACAGATTATATCGGATAACGTATGATTCACGCGTATTTCTTCACGATGTAACAATTATAAAGCCAGTTAGATGTTACTGGATACGACAGCTAGGATGACAGATGTAAAAGGATGAGAGAAAGGGCAGAAAAGGCAAACTTCATTTCGAGGAAAAGAATTCCCCGGATTCCTCTCTACGAAGTCACGGAGATGAAGTTCTCCATGCGGTTCTCTAATTCGATAAATTAAATTAGATTACAATAGTCCGCAATGCATGATTCATGCGCGTATTTCTTCACGATGATGACGGTTTTAAAAATGATGGAACATTGCATGGGCTATCGTAAAAGGATGATAGAGGAAGGACGGAAAGGGCGAGCGAGTGCTTCATTCCGAGAAAAAGAGATCCTCCGGATGCCTTTGTGCGAAGTCACACTTGTACGGGCTAATACGACGAGAGAGACGCGGAACTTCCATCGAAGTTTTCGTCGTAAAGGAAGAGGTGGAATTCATAGCGTTCGATTCCGTTTCGACCCTTCGGAATTCTCGGCACGTAGTGCGTAATCTTTACATCATCGTGTCCTCTACACGATAGGATTTGGGCGAACGCCGTAAGAAAAGTGGGCATTCGTCGCGTGCCTCGATTTTTCCCAAATTCGCAGCTTTTACATGTAAGTGAAGTAGCATGTAAAAACCAAATTAATCTACAGCTTTAAGCGATAAGGCATATAATATAAAGCACCTCTCACAAATTAATGTAAACATTATATACACAGAAAGAACAATTTTTCTGGATTCAGATCTGAAAATAACTTTTGTTCAATAATCAAAATAATTTTGTTAGAAAGTTATGCTTGCTAGAAATTATTGCTAGAATATTAAAACGTTTTATAATAATGCTTATAATGTTTAATTTTTCAACAAATTATTTTGATGATTGAACAAGAATTATTTTCAGATCTGTGTTTAGAAACATTTTTAGACCTTTCAACAAAATCGTTAAATACACGAATCGTCCTTTCCGCGTATTTAACAAAAAATAAATTAAACGAAATAAACGGAAAAAACCGTTTTATTAAACTATAATATTTATTTTTATAATACACGAAAAGAACGATTTTGCTGGATACAGATCTGAAAATAATTCTTGTTGGGCCATCAAAATAATTTTGTTGGAAAGTCAAACTGATTGTTAGAATATCAAAACGTTTTATAATGCTTATTTTTGATTTTCAACAAGAATTATTTTCAAATCTGTATCCAGCAAAATTTTTAAACCTGCCAGCAAAATCGTTCTTTTAGTGTTTTAATATTTTATTAACTCTTCTTTAGTTATTATCGCCTTTTTAAGAAAATGCAATAAATTAAGGATGCTTTATGCCTATTCATGGGCAATATTCATGGGCAATATTTATGGTTGTGTAACGTCTGAGTTTTTCGAATGAAAAGAAGATGAAATAGAATCTGATATATTCCGAGATATTTTGACTGCTGACGCACTACGTTAAAAGAAGTCCATCGAAAGAAGAATTACGAATTGTTTCTTGAAAAAATACATGTCCAACAAATTCATAAGTAGTGGGATTGTTATGTAAAATATAAGATGTGTATCATTGCGCGTAATGGTAGTAGAATAATAGATCAACTCAAAGGACCAATCAAATTTTTGTTTCAAAATAATCATGTTGCTTCTTACAATTTTGGACAAATTTCTCATTTCATTAGCTCAAAGAGTAGCCATTATGTTGTGCGTCTTCGAGAACATGATACATGTTTATATTTTTACATCATGTATGGGAGAAATAGACATGTAGATACTTCGAAAGAACAGAAAGCTAACAAAGTTGTACAAAGAAGTTTAACTTCGACAACTAGAATGGAAAGACAGTAAACCTGTTGCTGCCGTTTCATACAAATCAGTCAATTTTTGCATTTTGAGTCCGTTATTGGATTCGCCATTTTTTATTTTCCAATTTTTACTTTAAATTTATCACCAGTAAGTCCTAAATCTCTGAGTATTCGGTTTCAAGTGACTGAGCTCATTTTTGTTCTTTTAATGCACCATCTTGGATTCACCATTTTAAAAATTTTCAAAACTCTATAATCTCTATATTCGTAATTAGGAATCTCAAAAATCATTGTAGATTAAGTTTGAAGAAATTTATATGCAAGAAAAAAATGTATGCTTCAAAAGATTAAGCGCGATTCCAAACATTTTTTCAACAACGTTCTTTTTTTTCAGATCCAACTTTTTTCTACGGTGAGATAATATTTAATTCGCACGCTACGGAGGAGGGCTCAAGGTGAGCTTCCGCGAGACATTATCGTCGACCCTCGAGCTTCGACCCTCTCTTGGTCCGAGATATCCTCGCCCGATACGGTCCCTAACGAAAAGGGAACCCTCTCACGCGTGCGGCAATCCCTCGGATGCAAATCGCCCAGTGGCACAAGGATCTTCCCCTTTGCGAGAGCGACGCGTGTTCTCTTACCCCGTGACTATTTATCTCTTTTCTCGTCTCGCCAGCTCGTGCCGAAGAGAGGAAAGGGGGGGGGGAGGGGGCTACGCGCGCGAATATTGAGTTATCGATCTGCGGTCCACTCTCGACCGTGTGCTCGTTCGGGGGATGCTGCGGACTCTCCGACGAAGAAAAGGAAAATAATGGTCAACGACGTTCGATTGGTCGAGTAAAATTAACGCGACGTTCTAATTCGATTCAATCTACGATCTGCTTGACTATGAAATTATATCAAAATCCAGTCGAGCGTTTCTTTATCTGGATAATTTCAATATGTAAGCTGATATAAATGTCGTAATAAAAATAAAATATGAGAAAAAACATGGTTTTTTCACGATAAGGCTTTAACAATGCACGCATAATTACAATCTACATCTCACACGCGTCATTGTGATCTTATGTATAACGGCCAATTCGTTGAAGTAAACTGACGCAATTCCACGTTGTTGAACCTCCGAGTGCCGGTTCGCGTGACTTCTCATCGCGTATCTACCCCACTTGATCGTGGCGTAAAGTTTTTCCGTGATTTCCCGCGACTTTTTGCACATAACGACGTCCTTGAACTTCGTGCTAACATCAAGTGTTTTGCACTAACAGACGATTGCGCACATGCCATCCGGTCTGCCGTGGTGACAATATCCGCGACGATTCTTGCGCTCTCTCTCTCTCATTCCACTTGCTGATTTATCGCAAGACTTATCGCTAAAGCCCTTCCTGCCAACCGTTGCTCCGTTGATTATCGCATCGCATTAATATACTCCACGACAATAGTCAAGAAACACATTCTATTAATTTATACATTTAAATACTTAATTACGCGTAAGTTCGATCGTTCCTAAGCGCGGTGAGCTATCTGCTCTCTTTATCGACTCCAGATTTCACCGGAGATAATATCATGATATAGTCTTCTTGCAATCTTGAAAGATGTAATAAATAAATCATAAAGAAATATTAAGCACCAAAACTCAGCCTCGACCGTAAAAGGTGCTCTCAAATTTATTTGTAGTATTTACTAACGCGATCTAGTTCAACTTATTAATGTTTAAATCATAATTGCAATAAATTAAGATGCAAAAAATAAGATGATGATGTTTCAAAATAGCTGTTTGCCGCTTTCTTCGCCCTTGATTGCTAAGTGTTAATTTCGGCATTAAAACTTAAAAAAATATAGTATATTATTTTAATACTTTTTATTGCGTTCTTGTCTTTAATATGATTTATATTATTACAGTAAGACCGATAAAGTGTACAACACAAAGATAATTTATAAATACAACATAATTTATATTGGTTCTTTAATGTCTTAAATATTTAATAAAATCATTCTTAATCTGGTAAATAAAACTGTCACTCACAAATGAATAACAGAACACTTGCAGATTTTACGCGTCTTTCAGATATGCGTGGCATGGCAATCAAAATAACGTGGAATTGAATAATCGTTTAACATAATCGCGCGTAACGAAATAAACAGAAATAATTTCGTGAAAGTATATCGTGTCAGAAATGTTTCAGGAAATGAAAGACACTGTATGGAGATATTTATGCAATACGAATATGAATGAATATGAATATGAATCAAGTATACGTCAAGTCCCAATGAGAAAATTCAGTCGCGCTGAGAAGTGGGCGGGTGTTTAATAAACAATTGATATAATTGGCGAACGATTCCTCTCCAGATGATCTCCATTTTGTCGCTCGTCGTGTTCGAATTGCACGTCTCACCGCGCGAATGGTTGATTCTCTTCGAAAATTTAGAGCGTAATAAATTTAATTCGCTCGATTCGCGAGCGATTAACATATACATACAGCCGCATTCGCGCGCGCGATAATGCTAATGAGCGCATATGAAAACGCAAAAGATTTACGAGCAATGCGCGGGGGCCCATTATTCATTTATTCCAACGATGCAGATAAAGCCAGTCGGCCCCTTCATCGAATGCCGTATCCGGTAACACGGCAGTAACAAACCACTTGCGATCGTTAATGCGATGATTGTCAATCGATCGACAACTTGCGCAAACTTGGACTTGCGCGCGCGACGACGCGCCACGGAAAGAACGTTTTTACGGTCGTGCATTAATATAAATGGATTTTAATGCTCTCTCGCCGCGTCGTGTTTATAGCGTGTCTTATAGAAGGAAAAGAGCCGTTTTCTCAAGAAATCCACAGAACACGAAGTATCTATTACGACGCATATATAGCTAATCGAATCATAGCCTTTCCCGATAGCGCACGCACATTAGTGACCATTTTAAGTGGGCAATAGAATACTAGTGATAAGCGAAACATGCCATATATTCACCAACGCAGATTAACTTTAATCTCGATTTAACTTACTTTTTATTTCCTTCTAGTTCTTTCTAAAAATTAGAAAAAAGGTAAAGAGTTAGAAGTTAAATTGATTACGTTGATAGAAATGGACATTATTGTCCATAAATACTCTCGCGTGAATTAAGTACGATCATTTACTAAACGCGTGACGATATAGGATAACGGCACTATTCAGTTCTGGGAATAAAAATCATCCCAAGAATAAAAATTGATATTTTTATCCAGAAAGATATCAAATAATCAATAAATAAATTTTTAATAGTTGTAATTAATCATAAAGAATATTTTATGAATAATTTTATTCAATTTTAGTACTATTTTTTAATTTTAACTGAATAAAATAATAAAAACTATCCACATTTAGACTTCTGAGTTGCGGATTTGACTATCGGTGACATATATTTAATTTTCACTGAGCATAATATTGATTTTTTCCAAATGTGAAATCTAATGCTATTTTTTACTATCTCCTGTAAGACCGTCCTTTTATAGATAATAAATTTTAAATGAATTTTTAAAGATATATCCACAAATTGACGTCTCGTTTTAATACTCAACGATATTAATAACAGCGTTGTTGCTGGTGAACAAGAAACAATTGACGAATTGATAGCTGACAAATGTTAAAGAATCTTGCTATGCGCTATTCACTGAAAAATGCAATAATTACTTAAATATAAAGGTGCAAATTCATGAGATGCTCGTTTCAGCGTTATAAGCAGTAAAACATAAGCAGTAAAGAAATTAAAGATCTATCTACAATGAAAGTAGCAAGTCGAAAGCTATAAGAAATTGACCAATCACAGTCGATTATTCTTCTCAGGAGCTGTATACAATAAGCCATTAGTCATAAAGCAAAAGTCAGAATCTAGTTATAAGCTAGTCAATAGTATGTTATAAGATGATTATAAGTCAGTAGTCAGTGATTGAGTGAAGATGGCCAAATTCCATCTCTTCCGATTTAGAACTTAAAATTATGACTGACCAATCAAAAAGGAAATGTATCTGCCATTTTTATGAGACAATTGACTTCATAGTGAAAATTAACCTCAAAGTGAAAATTATATATAGTGAAAATTATCGTGTCATCGAGATTCGCGCGCGAGCCAGCCCACTGAGGTGGATGTCCGGGGCCCGAGTGATTCATTGTCAGTATTTTAGAAAACATATACCACGATCAAATGAAACATATACCACAATTGCATTAGTAGTATAATCAGTAACAAATCTTCCTCTTCCATTCTTTTATATTTTTCAAGAACAAATACAAATCTATAAAAATAAACAAATATTTATGAATAAACAAGAATAAAGATATAAGATCGCAATGAAAAATCACAGTAAGAAATATGTTAATTAATAATTAATATATGTATGTATACCTAAATAATCAGATTAAAATATATTTTAAACTGAATAAACTTATCTATTAAAAGGACGAAAGCAATAAACATTTCATAATATGTGGTACATACAAGCAATATGGACATAGAACATGCAAACATAGTCTTGTCGTTTGTCTTGAGAACTGCCATCCTTCTGATTGGCTGAAATGTTATGATACAACTATCTAATATGACTTATTGTGGATGCAAATTTCCTAACATTTGTGATTTATAATTCTGACTTATCACTAGTATGATATGAGTAGTGACTAACGGCTTATTGTAGAAACCCCCTCATATTCGACTCTGATTGTTCAATCTTTTACGGCTTACGATTTACTACTCTCATTGTAGATGAACCTTAACATGTTGGATTTTTGGTAGTCACGTGACTTTGACTTTGACGCTAGCGTAAAAAAAAGAAGCTGGATTTTCTCAGTTTCAGCGTCAAAGGCTGTTGTTGTTTTGTTCTGACATTTTAGATGCGAATGGCATACGATTGTCGACGTTGTCGACAATGTTGTGTTAAACTTGATGCTTGCCGCTTTTCGTGCAAGCCAACTATGATCACGTAATTTTGACGCTAAAAATGAGCGCCGAGCGTCAGCATATGAAAAGGCACCTTAATAAATTATCCGGAATTAGTGCCTATACACGATCCACATTTAATGCCCTACGCCAAAAGAAGAAACTGCATGTGTAACAACAATTGCAATTAATTGCAATCTGCTCTATTAATTTAATTTCAAGTTCCACCGCGCTATTATTATATTATAATCTACGGCAGTGTATTAGTTTTTTCGTTTCTCGCAATCCGAAAAAATTACGCAACGAGAAATTTCGTGCGTTAAATCGCGGGCGACGAGGCTTCTGCGTGTTTCGCGATGATAAGACGTCTCTTCTGCGTTAGGAGAAACGGCTCGTTGTTCTCGATGTCCGTGCCGAAAAATAAGATCAAGCGCAGTGTAGCGCGCGCGCGCCCGCACGCGAGCGAGCGAGCGAGCGAGCGAGAGAGCGAACGAACGAGCGATAAATCAACACGCGCAACCGTCCGCGCGGACAAAAGTATCTCCAAGTTCATCGAACCACACTTACACGCCCGAAGATGCGCGCGCGCGCATCTTTAAACAATGACTCGCGCGTCGCACTATTTCGCCATTCAAAATGCACGACGGATGCCACGCCATGCCGCGCGCCGTGTCGTGCCATGCAATGCCACGCACGACACGTATGCACGCGTGCACGACGAGCGTGACTTTCATGCACGCGCTTTCCGCGCGCGTCACGTGCCACTCAAATTTTCGTCGCTGCCTGCTGCTCAATCAAGCGTCGCCGCCCGCGCCGGTAAATTACGCACCGCCCGCGCACACCGGCATGGTCTCACGTAATCACGAAGCAACGCTTCCGTGCGGGTGTACGCGGCGTGACGTAACGGCGTCACGGATCTTCATAACGGAAATTATGATTAGTTCACAAGACAGAGAGAGAGAGAGAGAGAGAGAGAGAGAGAGAAAGAGAGAGTACACCCCCGGAATCCTGTACCACCTACGTGCGCGCGGTGCACTTCGCGTGCTTCGTTTTACTCGAGAACAAGCGATCCAGCAGTTTTTACGCGTCGAACGAAAGAAACGAACGAGAAAAAAAGTCTATACTGCAGAGGAGACCGATGTAAATTACGCAATTATGCGCGCGGACTTTTACCGACCTGCGGGTAAAAAGAAACCTCGATAATTACATCCGTTTGAAGTGGAAATAATTAAACGCTCCGCAACGAATGTCCATTAATTGTTTATTCCCGGAATCCATCCATAATTTAATTACCAGTATTTAAACGCGCAGTATTTCTGCCCTCTATATATGAACGCCAGATTATCCCGATAGCACGCTATAACGCACTAAAGCAGACTTCACTCTCTGTGGCCCGCGATGTGTTTTATATTTCTCTACGTCGTATTTCCCGCTTAAAATAATTATACGAGTAAGAGCCGTTTTTCCCATGTTGCATTAGCCGTTCACGTAGAGTAACCCCTCCCCCCGATCCTCCTACCCCCTCCGATTTCTTTGCTCTTGATTTGCCGTTGCCGATTGCCTCCGTTCGGAAGACGAGGATAGCGGGCGAAGGGCGAGACGCGAGCATGGAAAAGCGCGGAGAGAAAGAGAGCGTGTTATTGAATCTGCATGTATACAAAGGAATCTTTACAACTCAAAAACCTCTATAAGACGAAAATTTTGTTCATTCCCTTCCGCTCCGCTGCGGAAGATCTCTATAAATCGAAATAAAACCTAACTCGAATTATTTGTCAAGTATATATATATATATATTTTTTTTTTTACTTTTGTAACTCGAATTTAAAGTAGCCAGACCTCTACAAGTCAAAGTTCACCTCTATAAATCGAACTTCCATTGTCGCTACCTCTATAATTCAAAGTTGTAGCTATGTGTAACCGTGAGTATAATAGCCTGCTACTTTGTTTTATGGTTACATTTATCATATACGCAATAAATAATTCACTGTTAAATATTGATTTTTTTTCCTCTATAAAAGCCATTATAATCGGGAAATTGTAAACTCTTATACAAAGCTTCCATAAGTCAAATTGTCATACATGTTAACCCTCTTTTACTCGAATTTCGATAAGTCAAAAACTCTATAACTCGAACAGTTTTTCTGGTCCCTTGAGATTCGAGTTATCGAGGTTCAACTGTACGTACATCCTGTATACGTGCGCTCAGATACATAAATGTTACAGGTCCGCGTTTTGCGCATCCTCGCGGATAAACTGAGCATAACCCGGCTAATGGAGGAACGCTTATCTCGCGACGTTCGCCGGGAGTCGCGCGCCACGAGTCGAGCTTGAACGAGAATAAACCGACATCAAAGAGAAATGATGCTGGGATCGTATCGTTCAGAAACGAAATCTCGGATAAAAGCCGCTGTGGGCCCCCTGATATAGGATAGCCGTTTCTTTCACGAGCATCGCTGCGTGCGCGGCGATATGCTGTAATTTCGCGCGGAAATAACTCGCGCCAAAGGCTAGGACGGACCGATTTTATCGATTAGTGCTTGGAAATTCGAGAGCGAACTTCGAGCGGTGAAACGCATAATTAGAGCTCTTTCTTCCCCGCGCGTAACATATAGTACTCAGCCAGGAGCGATTTAATAGCCAACCGCGTAGCAACTGTGCTACGCGCGCGTTAAATCCACATTTCTCTTACGCGGCGCATCTCCCGCGCGCGCTTGCTCCTTTTGCAGCGGACGAATTTAGAACGGAGAAAAGGGAGACGCGGACACAGAAATTACGTTAAAATTCCATGCCCATCCAACGCGCCGCTGCGACATGCAGCGCGCTCTAATCAGAACGGTTGATTGTAATTGAGTTTTTAGCACGAATCTTTTTTCAGCATGGGATCTAAATAGAATTGGTGATGTTTGAACAAAAGTTTATTAAATCAGATTAACGCGACAGAGAGATTTCGGGAGCATACAGCCTTTTTACACTAAAAAAAAAAAGAAATTTTCTTTAGTGATACCCTCTTAATTTCTAGAGGACTTTTCTTTGAAATTCGGCTTCAAGAAGATACTCTAAAATGTGTCGAGGAATATCATATAATTCTTGATCATAGTCTTGATCATAGTACATGCGTTCACTTTTTTACAGATAATATGTGTTTATAGAGGAATATGCTTTGTGTAAGATTTTTTGTAAGATTTTTCATAGAGGAAATGTTAAGAAGAATTCTCAATTTACTAGTAGAATATTTTTTTTTAGTGTAATAACGTAAATACTTTGCTTTAATTTACATGGAATAATCTAGTAAGATTTCGATAAGCTCTCGATGCGTCTTTAGTATATAGAGTGCGAGTCTGATCACAATATATTCGCGGGGAAATATCGAGAATTCGAAATGGACGAACGCGAAGGAGCCAAGAAGAAGTGAGAGTGTGAGACTCCAATAATTATATATGCTTCTACCAGCGAGTCATTAACGTGCGCGTAATTTCACGATTATCGCGGTGACGTCGCGCCAAATCCACGTTCCCGGTCGCTCGCGGACTCCTCGGCGGCGGTTGCTCCTTTTTTGCATACGGATATAGAAACGAGGGAAAGGCAGTAGCAAAACGCAAAGAGGCGCGGCCGGTCCGGCATATTACCTATATACGTAGTCACGTAGTATCGGGGTGCGTGCGAGCGCGCGCGACACTCGACTCGTTCGTTTGTGACGTTACTTAACAGGTAACGCGCCTGTCCTTTCCGATATATCATCGCCGATCGATCGGCGATGACGCGACGCGACGCGATCGACGTGACGCGATTTGCGATTAGCGATCGTCGACGCGTTTATGCGATCGCGCCAGGTTGACGATTCCCAAGTCAGAGAGCGGCTCGATCGTTATTAAAAGTGTCGGATTTCATCGCTATGCCGTAAGCAGCGTATGACGTAGCCCCTTTCTTCCTTTCTCTCTCTCTCTCTCTTTCTCTTTCTCTACCCCCCTCGACCGTATATGAAATGGAATCACCGGTGTGCACTCGACATAGCGTCCAATCGCGTGTTCGAACGCATAAAGCTAGGAATACACGGGGAAGATATCCCGCCATTACTCGAAACGAAACGAGCGCTCGACGAACAATATAATGACAAACGAGTCTGAGCGCAGCCAGGCATCGTTCCTATTTCCGCCCGATACATACAGAAGCGCGTCTAACAGTGGTAACCTGTGTAACAAAGGGATCAAATCTATATGGTATTAGACGAATTTAGATCTATGCATTTAGATGCGCCCTGAGTTTACACTGCCAAGAGTTATAGGGTAAGGGCACTAGATCTGGATCATCCTAAGGATAAAAATTGATTTTTATCCAGAATAATATCAAATAGCTAATATTTAATAGTTGTAATTAATCGTAAACAATATACTTTATGGATGATTTCATTCAATTTCAGTATTTTATATTTTTTAATTTTTAATTTCAATTGAATAAAATAACGAAAATTATCCTCTACTAAACCCTGAGTTACGTATTAGATTACTCGCGAAATATATTTAATTTTAACTGAGCATGATGTTACTTTTTTCCATGAAATGTAGTGATAAATGTGCTATCTACTATATCCAGTAAAAACCAGAAGGCAGGTAACCTGCGTAACAAAGGGATCGAATCTATATGGTATTAGACGAATTTAGATCTATGCATTTAGATGCGCCCTGAGTTTACACTGCCAAGAGCTATAGGGTAAGGGCACTAGATCTGGATCATCCCAAGAATAAAAATTGATTTTTATCCAGGATGATATCAAATAGCTAATAACATATTTCATAGTTGTAATTAATCGTAAACAATATACCTACTTTATGGGTGATTTCATTCAATTTCAGTATTTTATATTTTTTAATTTTTAATTTCAATTGAACGAAATAATGAAAATTATCCTCTACTAAACCCTGAGTCTAGTTGCGTATTAGATTACTCGCAAAATATGTTTAATTTTAACTGAGCATGATGTTACTTTTTTCCATGAAATGTAGTGATAATTGTGCTATCTACTACATCCAGTAAAAATCAGAAGGCAATCCTTATAAATATTGAACGTTGAATAAATTTTTAAAGATACACCTAAATTGACGCCTCACATTTTACTACTTAACTATATCAATAAAATATGCAGTTTTGTTGCTAGTAAACAAGAAACAATTGACGATTGATAAAGCCAACACAAATGCTAGAGAATCTGTGATATGCGCTGTTTGATGAAAAATACAATAATTAATTTAAATATCATAAATTATCCAGAACTAGAGTGCCTTTACTCTACAAATAAGTTTAAGAGCATAATCATATAGAAACGCGTGAATTATTTTGTGTCCGTAATTAAATTTTGAGAAGATATTAAGTACTGTGTCTATACTATAATTATGTAAAATACACGCCCAGAAACCGATAAGAAAAGGACAAAACTCGAGTGGTCGGCGTCTTGATCTTGAAAACGTGCAACCGTTCAACATGCTTCCTTCGGATAAACGTCGTCGCGCCGCGCCGGTACCACCGAAGCCTTACAGCTCCACGACTGTCTGAAAGCGGCAATAAAAACTACCGCGGCTCTATAAAGAACGATTCACGTATATCCGTGTTCTCTCGCGCGGGAGCAATGATATCTAGAATGCTTATAATTGGGCGCGTACAAGCAGAAGGACGCACGCAGACACGTACACACGCAGAGAGCGACTTGGCAGGAGGGTTGGTGATTTGCTTCGAAAGCTTCGACATTAAAAACTTCGAATTCTTTCGAAGCTTCGAAAGAAGTTTCGAAAAATACATTTGTGCAAATGATAAATTTATTCAGAAAATTTACAAATATTGTAAATAAAAAGAATTAATATATACATATATACGGAAAGAACAATTTTGCTGAATCCAAATCTGAAAATAATTTTTGTTCAATAATCGAGATAATTTTCTGCGAAAGTCAAAATAATTGCTAGAATATCAAAACGTTTTATAGCAATACTTATCAGTTTTAATACTCCAACAAATTATTTTGATGATTCAACAAAAAATTATTTTCAGATTTGTATTTAGCAAAATTTTTAGACCTTTTAACAAAATCATTCTTTCCGTGTATAAAAATTATTCCTAAAAAATTTAAAAGTATTATACAATAAGTAAGGCAAATGAGAATCGGCGTAGTTATTGGTACGCAATATTTAATTTACATAAAATTTACTTTATTTTAAAAGTCAAACGTTTCGGCTATCTTTTTTAGCCATTTTCAGTGACAACTTGCAATAGTTACATTTAACTCTCGCTCTTAGTTTACACATTAAGAGCGAGAGTTAAATGTAACTATTGTAAGTTGTCTGAAGATGGCTAAAAAAGATAGCCGAAACGTTTGACTACTAGAATAAAATAAATTTTATGTAAATTAAATATTGCGTACCAATAACCACGCCGATTCCCATCTGCCTTACTTATTGTATATTTTTGATTTGGGGAAGTCTTGTTAGATTTTTATTATTTGAAAGTATTATAACCTGAAATATTACAAATTAATAATTAAACCTGATACATGTGTATAAGGAACGATAATGATCAATAAAACAATCCAATCAAGAAAATTCAAATTTTAATGTATTTTTCAAAACTTCGAAACTTCGAAGCTTCGAAGGTACCTTAAACTTCGAAAGGTCGAAGTTAACGTCGAAGCTTCGAATATTCGAAGTGAGTAAAAAGTGACAGCCCTACTTGGCAGACGAGAGCGTATATATGCTCACGTATGTACACGCTGATTGTGAGTCGCACGCCGGCGATATGCGTGTACACGCGTTACGTACCGCCGCCGTAGCATAGATACTACCGCGGTGGCACGACCACAGAGACGAGCTCCTTGTGTATATAAATAGCTAGTTAGGGTCGATGGACAGACTAAAGAGGCGAACGTGAACCGTGAGAGTCGGGGATTCATTCACCTGCGGCAACGGCGGCGGCGGCAACAGCAGCCAGTAGCAGCAGCAGCAGCAGCAGCCACCACCGATCGAAGCAGCAACGCCTAACAGCCCGTAATTAGCCCGCTTGGCCAATTTACTCGTCGGCCCGCTCTTGGTCCCGCCGACGCAGTCATTAGACAAAATCTGACGATATTTCTCTCGCGACGCTTCTCGCGGATTTTAGTGCGCGGCGCGGCGCGACGCGCCGCAGAAAAGATAAGGCAGACCGCGAAGCGTTTCCGGCAGATTTCTGCGGACGGATTTTCCTCGCCGTCGGACGGAATAAATTCAGAAAGGGGAAGAGAAGTGTGGGCTCGATGGTTCGAAAAACAAAGCAGCGATAAGCAGCGAATAAAAATAGCAGGCGGCATAAAGAGAAATTACTCTGCACTCTAAGTGGAATTCTACACTTTTAATGGAACTCTACATTCTAAATGGGCCATTTTAATAATTACACGGAATTATACAATTACACGCCTTCCTTTCGACTCGCGATAAATCTAACAGGGAGATCTCATATACATATAATTACAGTGTAATATACACGCATAATATAATTATACGTATATAATATGTAATTATACATATCCCTCAATTGAGAATACAATCAAACCGGCTAGACGCCAAAATCGAAGTGCCGCTCCTATCTCGATTACATCTGGCGATATGTGTGGCTTCGCACGAGGAAGCGCGCGGGATTGGAAAAACATCACATCTCAGCGTCACGTCTCATTGTTGGAGCAACTGGGGGAGGGGGGAGGGAGAAGGGAATAAACACCATCGTGAAATCCGAGATAAGTCGGTGGCGTCGAATCTCGTCCCTCTCGGGCATCTTCGTGCAAGATCAACGCTGGCGCGGTGGCTGCAAGTTTACTTATACACATCGGAGAAGTGCCGGTAATTGTAAGTGCCTCCCTTCCCAGCGGCGCTCTCCGTCCCGTTTCGTTTCGAGAAGCTCGCAGAATGCACGCAGCGCTTTATCTCTCGCTCGAGCGTCAGCGAATTTCGGGAACGTTCCGATAAGACTTATCAAGTGACCGCAATAAAAGAGTCCGTTTGACAAGTGGCCTCGGTTCGTTTCATTGTATCTTGCATCGGCCATTAGCTGCAGTTGGAATAATTGTCCCATATAACTGCACACACACATTGTTCGTTTTTTCGGCCATTTTTTTATGTGTTTATTAAATCGTCATATAATGATGCCATTAATCGAGGTCGCTACTGGTCGAAATAATCGGCTTATACAATTGCGATTCGTTTCTGATAGAAATACGTTAGGCGCGACGTTAAAGATCAGAGGTGGGCAGCAGTCGGTGGAAAGAAGAGCACGACAGGCGATAGTTGGAATAAATCGCGTTTCATTCAGTCCAAGTCGAATCAATTCAACGATCGCGCCATCCGGCCGTGACTCGAATTCCCGTTAGCCGCTTAGAAGTCGCGATGTCGAACGCCGAGAGAGACACGCTCGGGCTTTGAGGGGGCAGGAATTGAGGTACCACGGGAGCTCTTGGGTGCGAACGAAAGGTCGAACATCCAAATGAACGATGAAACCGCAGATAGCGTTGCAGCAGGAAAACGCAATTAGAAGCGCTGAGGCTTGACAGCCAGATATATGTATATATGGGGTGTCCCATTTCTACTGCATTACTTCATATTCATAATAACTTCATAATTCTTTGACCAATGTAATTTGTCCCTAGTATCACATTGATATATAATATCAAGATACAGTTTCTTTTAAAAAGATAAAATCTGTTAGTAACACAATAGTTTATAAGTTCATAATTTATATTGTAGTTATCAAATTTTATATATTTGCATTGCATTGATAGAAAAAAATTATTGCAATTATCATAATTCAACTATAATGTACAGTCATTTTCAATTATATGTTTGTTTGGTAAAACTATAAATTTAATTATTAATATTATATAGAAGCAGTAAAAATGGAGAACACGGAAAGAACATGCTGGATCCAGATCTGAAAATAATTTTTGTTCAATAATCAAAATAATTTTGTTGGAAAGTCATAATAATTGCTAGAATATTAAAACGTTTTATATAGTAATGCTTATAATTTTTAACTTTCCAACAAATTATTTTGATGATTGAATAAGAATTATTTTCAGATATGTATTTAGCAAAATTTTTAGGCCTTTCAACAAAATCATTCTTTCCGTGTAGCTATAATAATTATATTACTATGCAATATAGTGACAAATATCAAATACTTTTTCTCAACACATACATATAATATATATGAAACGTATAATTTTTTCATATATATACATACATACATATCCCAATATGTATCAAATGAATTATACATATTATTGAAAAATATGATTTTAAGTAAAAGAACAGAAGCTGTTAAAACAGCTTTCAATCTAAGCATTCGACATTTTTGAAACAAGACCTAAAAAGTGATTAATACGTTGAAATTTTAATAACAATGACGATTCGATTATGTCTCGATCATCGTACATGATAATTTATGGAGAAACTGAAATGAAGTGTAATCTTCTGATTACGTATGATGATGTATCGCGCATGAAATAAAAATGACGCAAAGAAGGTGAATGACGATTGCTCCTCGAGGCTCATATCATGTACATGTACATATCGATCGTGGATGCACCGTGATTGAAATACAGACGTAATTGGTGTTTCTGTACGTCTCGGAGGCGCAAATTGTTTATACGGCTTGCAGTGTCGATAGACGCCCTCGAGCGAAAGACGTCCGCGCGCGCGCGCGGGCGCGTGATTCATCGCGGGAATAAAAGCGCGAGTGCCATTATCGGCACCGAGAGATACGATCGGCGTCGGGTTCGTGTCGGACAAGCGGTCTCTTCCCCGGCAATCAAGTCCCTCCTTCGAATTGACATGGCTCCGTGTTATGGAGAAATACTCGCGATGCTGAATTAACGCGCCACTTTGTGCGCTCGCTCGCGGGCAGGCGAAGTGGGCATAAAGCGCGACGGTAAAAATACACTACGATTATTTTCGGAGCGAGAATCCTCCGATGGAGCTACTATACGCTGAGCGCACACCGTATCTTCTCGCGCGACTCTTGACACGCCGCGCCGCGCCGCGCCACGCTTTTAACTCCGCGCGGATGTCCCGCACCCGTACCGCTATTAATTTTCCCCGGCGTTTCCTCGCGCCGGCGCTCGCGATCGCGTTTCGACGAAATTTTTAACGCGGCTTCCCGGAACGCTTCGCGCGATCGCGATCGATCGTTTGCGACGAGTGCTGCAGGAAGCGACAGAAAACCGGCTGATAATTAAAAATTTGCGACTCTCTCTCGAGTCGCTTGACCGGCTCGGTTCTTTGCAGGCAGCAGCACCACGCGTGTTATTCACCGTATATAGATAAATTTGCATTTTTACATCTTGGAATGCAACCGAAAATCTATAGACCCGAGACATCGATTCTCGGCGAAACTACCTTTCACCTTCTGAAGCCAACGCACCAAACGCGCCGAGTGTACGGTCTTCACATTCGATCACGGAGCACCGCAAGAAGCACTTGGTTTCACAGCGAGAACCGGCAAGGAGGCACAGATTTTTCTTTTTTTTCTTCTTTTAGCGCGGTCCCATGGCGCTTATACTCGAGTCGATACTCGGAAGAAGAAGCGACACGCGCGACGCAAAAAAAAAATGGCACGCACGTAAGGTGGGTGTAGATGGGCTTCTCTTCCGGCACGATGCGTGCAGTCTTGCGGCGAGGCAGCGACTGTCTTCGCTATGAGAGGCTACCGTGCGTCCCTCACGTACGCACTACTCGCACTCACGCACTCAGTCCGTCTCCGTTCCCCTCGCGCTCACTGCACATCGCGGAGTCTCTCGGCCGTCTCCCTCTCCCTCTCCCTCTCTCTCTCTTCTCATTGTATATATTCTCTATCCTCACGCTTTACCATCCTCGTCGCTTTATCAGCGCGCTTATCCGCCTCTCCCTCCTTTCCAAATGAATAAATGAAGTCTTACTCTCTCTTTCTCCTTTTCTTCCTCCCGCGCTGCGCGTCTTCGTTCTCTTCTCTTCTCTAGCTTCCCTCAAGCCTCTCAAATCCTCCCTGCAGTCGAACTCTCCTCTCCTAACGTATTCCCTTTCGTGGGACCTCATCTCGCAGCTTTTTCTCGATGACAACACGGAAAAAATGCCCGCGTTATTTATTCATAGTTTGGCCTCATCTCGATTTTTCCTTCACTTCGGACGTAAGTCAAGAAGAACAATGAGAGCAAATTACATTCACTCGCTCCAGTGATTCCGTGGAAACAAGGGCGGCGGTTTCTCGACTCCCCGGAGAAAATCCGCGGTATGAGAGATTAAAGAAGGTCGGCCGAGCGTTGATGACACGAATTAGTATCGTTTTAGTTCCTCGAACGCCGTCCCTACTGCAACACCTCCTGAGAAAAGTGACTGTGACATTGCGGAAAGCCCCCAGAGTTTTATTATAGATATATATGTACCTTATCGTGAGAACAAGATTGAAGTGATAAGCAATCGAATATTCCGCATCATCTTTTATGAAGGGAAAAAAGGCGTGTTGTCCTATCTTCGCAGAAAAAAAATAAATGGAAATGAAACATGGATGATTCACCCCGGTATGTTTCAGGGCGGAGGGAGGCGTGTTTCAGGCGTTTCAAGGACAAGAGGGAGCAGGTGCGAATGAATCTAGATCGTGTGACGATTTAGACGCGTTTGACAATACGTCGGCAGGGGGTAGCCGTGAAAATCGTTAAGGGGGTATTCTAGTCTAGCGGATCGGAAAAATCGATTTTTTTGTTTTTACAAGTATTTTGCAAGTATTAGGTATGAAAAATATGTCTGCAAAAGGATTTTGCCCGATTCGCAAAATTAACAAAGTTATAGGCCGATACTCGTAATCGATTCTTATATTTGAGATCGTCTTAAGTATAGTCTTAAGATGTTACAAGCCAATTACAGAGCCGTATTAGCATCTTAAGACATTACTTAAGACGACTTTGAAATAAAAACCGACTTATGAATACCGGCCATAGCACTTGAGAGAGTGATCTCAATCTATGTAATCATGTACAAAAAACTTTAAACCCGTTTTTCTCGAAACCACGTTTTTCAAATTAGTACCCATAATATCTCGAAAACCAATTGACCAATCAATTCGGGCTTGTGCACACATCTTCAGCATATTCGTGGTTGGTAGGCCTCTACCTCGATCAAGTCAAAATGTTTTTTTTTTAATTTTTACAACTCTTTAAAGTTGAAAAAAATGGTAAAAATCTAAAATTAATTTTCAAAACGATGTCAATTTTTAAATTTTTAATATTTTATTTATTCTGGTACCAGCTATAGCCAAACTTAGACTACTTAAGAATTTCTTTGATTTTTTGTTTTAAATGAGCAGAACAGCCGGAATTATGAGTACCATAGACCAATCTTTTTTTTTTCATGGCCTCAGTATATATTGCATACAGCGCTTATTTATTTTTAAATACAAATATTTTGAAACGTGCTTCAAATATGTATAAATATGTAGGAAAAAACTCCCAAAAAACTTTATACTTTCTATTTAAAAAATTTGCAAAAATAGCATAAAAATTTGGCTCTAGACTAGAATACCCCCTTAAATACGATTAATCGCATTTGTTCCAATCCAGAAGATTTAGCCATAGAAGTATAAGGTGAATGTGACAATGGCTGCGAAATTCAGTAGAAAAAGCAGATTTGCAACTGCTGTAAAATTTTTTGATATGATTGGTTCTTGCTCTAAGCTCCTTACTGGCTCTAAATCTACAAAAAAAAATAATCATATTAAAGAATCTTCGACAATTGCGAAGCTGTTTTTTCTGTTAAACGCAGCCAAAGAAATCGGGAAATTAAATGCTTCTCACTGCGGTGTAAAAACAATGGTGACGTAAACGTGAAAATTATAATAGCACTTAGTTAGATCGGTACTGTTAGATCATGTACACCGGTGACTCAATCGAGGAGTGGAAACGCGGGAGACTCGTGCCTTCGCGACGCGCACGTCGCCACGAGGAACGTGACGACGGGGCCGTCCAGAGCGAGCGACAAACACCCGGTCACTTTTTTATCCTGCCTGCTTAGCGGGAGAGACGAGACACGCGTGTGAAGCAAATTGCCCGTACGAGATAGATAGCGCGAAAAGAGGATGAAAGAAGGAGGATCGGAACTACACGCTTGCGTGACGACGAAATTGGACGATTCGTATACATCATAGACTTATTTAACAGATTGAGCGCGTTCATCGGAGACGTGACAACAATAAAAGAGGGCAATAGGGCAAATTCACTGTTAAATCTATAGTGTCAAATTTAACATTATTTAAGTTGCCACTGCTTCTACTTAATAAATAATTATTTTTAACTAAAATAATAGAGTTAAGTAATTTTAAACAGTTCAAATTTAATTCAAATTTGGGCCAAATTCTATTGTTTTATTTAAAAATAACTATATATTAAATAGGAACAGTGGTGACTTAAATAGAATTAAATTTGACACTATAGATTTAACAGTGTTGGATTGGGCAAGACAGATGCTTTTCTTGTTCAATTGTGCACTTCGACTGGCGGAGGAGAAGAGAAGTGACCTTTTTTGTGGTAATATGTGATGGAAATAGCAACAGACTATGCAAATCTTTGTCCTTCAATGCTACCTTCAGCTGCCTTATATGCGCAATCTACTACAAAGAATAGACAATAACATGAATATGTTGGAAATACAATTTGTTTTATTAATAAGAGAGTTTGGTCCGTCATTTGTCTCTGGTACAGATTCTACCCTTGTTGGAATAGACTCACACGATAAATAAACGATAAATAGTCGACGAATAGTCTTTGAGTCAATTTGTCTTTAATACAGATTCGATGTTGTTTGAAATTCATTCCTTATTAGAAAACATTATTATACAATACTTAAATAATCACCAAGCATGGAATGTTGTACTATTTATTTAACAAAACATTTCACAATTACGAGTGCAATATTATACCATTCTTCTAGCAAAATATCTTCCAATTGTTTAAAAGATATTGGAAGAGGATTGCTGCTCAGTTCTTCAAAGTAAAAGTTCTGTTCTTCAAAACTGCTCACAATGACTCAATGATATCTAAATTAGGCGATAGTGTGGGCCAGGAAAGATATTGAAGTTTTGGAGAACAGAATGCAATTTTGGAAAATAGAGAAGCTAATTTTCTTGTCCAACATTACTTATAAAAGCAAGAAAAGATATTCTGCTAAAAAAATAATACAACATTCTATTGATGATTATTCAAGCATTGTATTCTAACAAGAAATAAATTCTAATAATATCGAATCTGTATTAAAGACAAATGACGGTTAGTTTCTTATTAATAAAACAAGCACGGATATCTCCCAAGTGTTCACATTATTGTCTTTATTTCCTGTAAGTCTATAGTATAAATACATAAAAAAGCAGAGACCTTTAGGCTAAATATGTGGGAGAACTCTAGTCTAGAAAATTATGCATTGTTTCCAGCTTATTTTTCGATTGTCTCGAATGTCTCGGGACGTTTCCACAAACGAAAAACGGTGAGAATGCGCTGATAAAAATACGATCTTGAGAAAAATAAGACACGATATTGCTTTTTCCGTACTTCTTCTTTTGATTCCCGTTCTAACTGCTCGCCATATAGCGTGCATCTCACACGCAAAAGCTGATGTTTGCGATGCGTGTCAACGCAGCTGTCAGGAGTCGACGTGGCTACCGCCTCGATTCGACGACGGCCGGCGCAGCCGATCAGCAATGTAAATGAGCGCGAGCATGCAACCTCGTTAACAGTCTATTATTTCGTGGTGTAGGCCCCGATGAAAACTTTTATTGCCTATCCTACGCTGTCGCACGTGGTCGCTCGATCGAAATGTGAGCTATCATTTTCATCTAGGATATTCTGGCAGATACTGATGGCAGATGCTGAAGGCCCAATATCAAAGATTGTACCTAATCCGCACATCATTTTATATTTATTAGAACTCTTCTTTTAACTTTGACTGCCATGTGGATACACATCTGTGTGTGGATTTAGGATGCCATCGTATTAATATTGCGAATTCATGAGAGATCTAATACAATTTTGTCAAAGATTTTCATTAAAAAATATATTTGATTGGAAAATGTATTTTAATGTAAAAAATTTATTTAAATTAGATTATACAGGATGGACTTTAAATATTCTAAAAGGTTTTAAGGGGTATTTTCTCATAATTTAAGAACAAATCTTCATACTTATTATATCTTCGAAACGGCTTAGTTCGAAGATACAGAATGTCAAAGTTGAAGAAAAAGTTTTATTTCTTCTAAAATTTCAAAAATCTCGAATTATTTTGATGAAATTTTACGTATATTTTAAAAGCATGAAGACTTTTGAGATAGATTATTTTTTTATTCAATCAGGGACCTTCAACTTTTGACACTTTTGTAGCTTTGAAACTAATCAATTTCCGACATATATAAGTCATATATATAAAGTTTTCATTTTAAATTAACGTGAAAAATCACCCCTTAAAATCTTTTAGAATATTTCAAAATTATTCTACATAAAAAATAATAGTGCGGTGGATCAATTACAGAAATTTATGCGGCAGATTTCTCAAAGGTTAAATAAAGGCATTCTTCCTAAAATATTTCTCTCTTTCCTTGAAGAAACGCCTCGTCGCCAATGTTTTTTTCTCTATACGAAAACTATTTTGAAAATGTACTCGACTCTCCACTCGACGTGTCCGGATTGGAAGATGATTAACGACGACACGAAGCCACGACGAAATTAATCACTCTGAATCTTCTAAGAACTTATTGAGCGGGGGACCTCGACTAAACGCTTCGCTTTTATGCATGTGCGGCCGATCTTATTTGTCGCCACCCCACTTCGTCTATTTTAAGTCCCACGGAAGCACGTGCGCACGAACGGGAAAGGTCAATACCATAAGAGAGGACCGGGATCTGATACGCTCTTGACATAATTACGTAATCGCCGTAATACATCATCGTTGACAAACCTCAAAACAGGAAGAGCCGCTAATTACAAAAAGTACACACGAAAGTACGTGTGTGTATGTGTGGTGTGTGTGCGTGTGCGTGTGCGTGCGTGTGTGTGTGTGTGTGTGTGTGTGTGTGTGTGTGTGTGTGTGTGTATTTATTACGACATGATTAAAAAAACTGTCAAAAATTATAAATTTCAGAACTCTTACGCGTCCTCCTTATAAATTCTCAATAAGATCTGCGATTCGATAGGCGATCAATCCCTTGTTCGGTTAGAACTACCTGGAAACCAGAGCTTTGCTTCCTCACGGAATAGTACTCGTAATAGTACTCGCAGCTGAATCATCCACCACCCACGGCGGATTGAGATGCGGATTTATGACGAGACAAGAAGAAGACAAAGAGGAAGGAGAGATGGCAGAACGAAGGAGGACGTTATATTGTCGCGCTCGAGCACTTTACGCCAATTTGCAGACGCGACGTTTTGAAAAGGATGTTCCTGATAATATGGAAAACGTTGAACTCGGCAGATAAGGTCAAGTGGGCTAGTCGTTCCTCGCGCTAGTTACGACAGGCTAATAGGATACGCGCATCGGTGAACGGGGAAAGAGAAGATCTGGGCAAACAGACCTCGGCTGGTAGGTACAACCGAAATGGATGAGACAAACACGGTAATTTTATTTGCAGACTAATTTCCGTTGCGCGAAAAAATGTCTCCATATTAAAAAAATAAAATTAAAATATAGTTATCCAATTTTTTAAAATAATACGTTATGTAAGAAAAAATATGCACTATTACAAAATCGCACAAAAGTTTCAATAAATGCTTATTATAATAAGTAATTTTGTTGCAAAAAAACGTGAATTGCTTATAAAATATTTACGCTTATTGGCTGTTGGTCCATTTTTTCATATTTGACTCAATATTTTGGTTCAAATATAAAAAGGACTAACATTCAAAAGACATGTGTATTTCACTGAGAGAAGTGTTTGATATTTGCAACTATAATTGCATAATAAAATAATTATGATTAGGAGTACCATTTCTATAGTTATTACTCCTATAATTTATATTAATAATAATAATTATATTTATTATTACATTATTATGTTTAATAATTATTATTATATTTATAGTTCTACCAAACAAATATATGTATAGTTAGCGCCGAAAATTAAATTGCTTGCAAAATTTGGTAATTTCGTTTTTCTTTTTACAAAAAATAGCATTTATTGAAAATTTTCGAGCGATATTGTATAATCTAGCTTAAAATAATCCTCGAATAAATTATAAATATTCGCAAACATTATTTTAATCGTATTATAAGTAAACCACAGTGTTCTGTGTAATTCGCCGTGTAATTTATTTTAATAATTAGTAATAATTCTCAACAAATGAATTATGACTAAGTATTTGCAAATGTTATTTTAATTAAATATTATTATAAATAAGTTCAATCGCAGTGTTTCTGTGTTTATCGCGAGAGAGTTTTTCACTTTCCGGAGAACCCCTTCAAGATGCATAAAACACCGAGAAGATTTTCACTTCGCGGAAACTTCTTTCATCGCTCGTGTAAACGCCTAACACACACCCTTCGACGAGAGAAACCGCGATTCGTTCTGAGATACAGAGCCTTGGGCGCAGGGAAAAAGAGGCTGTGCGATGGGGATTTCTTGCTCCAGTTGAAGTTTCTTTTCTACAATTGCAGCCGCGTGTAAAGGCGCGTCGGGTAGTCACCGAGGCTGGCACGGTGCGGCGGATAGAACAGCGAGGGGTGGAAGGAATGACGATCGTGGGAGAGATGAAAAGGGACATAATGGAGGAGCGCGGAGGTGGAAGGAAAACAAAAAGATTAAAAAAAGGGACGGGAATCCTCCTCGCTATTCTCGCGGAATGAGGAATCGCGCGTAATAAGTAGCTCGAACGTCTGAGGCGTCTGAGGAGCCGAACGAGAGTTTTCTGCCTTTCCGCAGACGCGGAGAGAACGGCGGCGTTGCGTGGAAAAAAGGCGGAGACTCGACGCATCGGGAAAATGCACGTGGAATGTTTTCGATTTCGATGACAAGCTGTTTCGCCTAATTAGACTGTCGCGAAGTCGCGTGAAAAGAATAGAATAGAGTTTATTACTTCAGCCTGTGTCAAGAAGGTGTGACGCTAGTGTACCATTTCGTGGAAATTTAATAATTGAATAATATTGACAGATCCGGCTTTATTTTCAATAGTTTTACACGGAAAGAACGATTTTGTTGAAAGGTCAAAAAATTTTGCCGAATACAGATCTGAAAATAATTTTTGTTCAATAATCAATATAATTTGTTGGAAAGTTAAAAATGATAGGCATTGCTATAAAACGTTTTGATATTCTAGCAATTATTTTGATTTTCCAACAAAATTATTTTCTGATCTGGATCCACAAAATTGTTCTTTTTGCGTAGTTCAGAATTTACAATTTTAATTCTTAACTTCCATCACACAACCATCTATTATGATATGTGTGTGGCTAATTAAAATCCGTTAATCTATATATTCGTATTATATATCCTCCGTTTTTTTCGTGTATCTTTTATCTTAAGTAACTGCACATTCAAAATCATACACTCTAAACTTAACTAACTGTACACGGAAAGAATTTTGCTGGATTTCAGATCTGAAAATAATTTTTGTTATACAATCAAAATAATTTTGTTAGAAAATCAAACTGATTGCCAGAATATCAAAATAATTTTGTTGGAAAGAAAATGCTTATCATTTTTTACTTTCTAACAAAATTATTTTGATGATTCAACAAGAATTATTTTCAGATATGTATTTAGCAAAATTTTTAGACCTTCCAGCAAAATTGTTTTTTCCGTGATAAGTTTGTGAAAGACAATTCACAAGACGGCATTAGAAAACATTATCGATCTCGTTGAAATTCTTTACAAATTCCTTTTCACGCGACTGCCATGTGTTATAGAAAAAGAAAAACAGTGTCCTCGTACAAAAAGAATCTCAAAACGAGATGGATAATTTTTTTAACACCGTCTTGAGCTGCCTTCCCAGCGGCAAGTAATATAAGGAATACGCAATTCTAAGTAGATAGTCTGATTATATTCCAGGCGCTTTGCCTGTCGATGTTGATTCGATCTTCTATGAGATGCAAGGAGGGCGACTGGGAGAGGCAGGAGAGACGCGCGCGGGAAGTGGCCGTATCCCGCGGGATAATAACCGGACGGAGGTGGATGTTAACTACTAGGTCCGCGTAGGTAGGCTCACCTGAGATGATCGGCCAATTTGGCGCGACCGCTTATTATCGGTCGCAGAAAAAGTCGGCGCGGAACGGACGCTGAGACGCGGGAGCGAAGAAAACGCCGAGCGAAGCGGCACCGACCGATTCGAAATCGCTCGTTTCGCCGATCGGCGATGCGCGCGCTTGTTCGCGCTTAAATCTCGCATATAAGATCGTTAACAAATGAAATCGCGCTATTTCCTCGCAATAAGATTCAATTTCGTGATCTCACACTCGACAGAAATGTATTTTTAAGTAAGATTTTTAAGTAACTGCCATGTATTTTTATTATTGATCCTCGCACGAGGAGGTTAAATTACTTACTGCAAGTATAACTTGCGAAATGTGGCAAAAAATCGAAAATGAGCGATCGTCGTAAACGGAGTCGATGAACCGGGGAGAGAAGGGTAGAGTGTGTGTGTGCGGCGCGAAGATTTTTACGAGAGGCTGGCCGTTAAGAGCGCACGGTGCCGAATAAACTCTCGGGAGCGCTCCGAAAATTATTTCCGTCGTAAATCCTTCTTTTCCCCCGACGCGAACGTTTAAAGTCGTATTTCGTAAAGCGACGTGAAAGCGTGTACGAGAGGCTGAAAGCGGAAAGAAATGCGATCTCCGTTATCGCACTCTTTTCTGAATTATTTCGACGATTGAACATTTTTAACTTATAAAATAGTGATCTCGATGTTTCGCTGATAAATATCCTTCATATTGCAGTTCTATGTCGAATTCTGTCGCGAATTTGTGAGTCGTTTAATACTAGAACAGTCGATGGTGCCATTTGGCACCATCATCATCAGCTCCGCTGATCATTTTCATTTTTTCTTTTTTATATTATTTAGTATAGGATATTGAAAATATGTAAATATTTTAATAATTCTAACAATATATTACCTACAGCTCTACGCCGAATTCGAATTCGCCGAATTCTATCGCGAATTGTGGATTGTTTAACGCCAACGGTATAATTTGGCCTCTGCTAATCATTTTAATTTTTTCTTTTTTGTATTACACATACAGGATATTGAAAATCTGTAAACATTCTAATAATTCTTAAAAATAAAGTTAATGTTATTATTATTAATGATACAAATAATTCACAGAAAAATCGATTTTCCTGGAAGGTCTAAAAATTTTGCTGGATACAGATCTAATTCTTGTTGAACCATCAAAATAATTTTGTTGAAAATTCAAACCAATTGCTGGAATATCAAAACGTTTTACAGCAATGCTTATTTTAGCAATTATTTTCGAGTTTCCAACAAAATTATTTTCAAATGAAAGTTTTGAGACCTTCCAGAAAAATCGTTCTTTCCATGTTCTGATAATACAAAAGATATCAAAATAATTCTTCAATAACTGAAAACAAAAATAAGGAATTACCAAATTGACACACGGAAAGAACGATTTTGTTGAAAAGTCTAAAAATTTTACTAAAAATACATCTAAAAATAATTTTTTATTGAATCATCAAAGTAATTTGTTGAAATGTTAAAACTGATAAGCATTGCTATAAAACGTTTTGATATTCTAGCAATTATTTTGATTTTCGTACAGAATTATTTTGTTTATTGAACAAAAATTATTTTCAGATCTGGATTCAGCAAAATTGTTCTTTCCGTGCACCTTCGGCAGTTCTAGTGAAACACCATCGGCGATTCTAGCGTCAAAGTAGGCTTGAAAATTATCTGCGGCCGTTAGGGCCATGGCACACAAAAAAACTGAAGCAGTAAGACGTGTATAAACAGTAAAGAAATCAACATGTTGGATTTGCTACTGCTTACATTCTCGATTCTCGATTGCGATTGGTGGATTCGTTTACTGCTTACGACTTACTGCTTAAGTTTTTTTTGTGTGCCATGGCCCTTACCTCGGTAAAAGGACGAGAGAAATGACTAACGCGGAAAGTACACGAACTGAATAAATAAACCGAGGAAATCAGATGCACACTCCTCACATGTATTTGATGAGTGTTTACGTCCGAATGATTAATGATATAGCAGCTTTTAATTGTAATACATGCATCTTGCCCGCCCATCGGAAAACAAAAGCTCTCGTCGGGATTACTCGCGCGTCTACGGTCGGTGGCGTTAATTACCGTGGTAAAATGACTGATATCATCTTAGTAATCCGACCGAGTCTCGCTGCTGCCGCGAGGCATGGCGGTAAATTGTTTCTACCGGAAACGCGCGCAAGAGTCCTCCTCCTCCTCCTCCTCCTTCTCCTCATCGTCGTCGTCGTGGCTGTTTCGCGCTTTGTCGCGCCCTCGCAATCGCGAGATCGCGCGAGATGGAAATTTCGACGGGGTATACCGCGCCGTTGAGTAAATTGTCTCAACTATGTCAATTCGTAAATTGTCATCTAGCGTACGGCGCTTCAGCGTGTCATATCGCGCAATCGTAATAAGACTACATATAACGTATAAGAGATGTTTTCATTTAGAATTTCGAAAAACCTATCACACGCCTGTGAATCGAAGAAATATACACGGAGAGAATTTTATTTTAAAAATTACCCTGAAAATTATGTTAATTGTATAACAACGTAGTATTTCGACGAATTTTATGTAATTTTCACTATTTTTTTAAATATATACTACAACAAATTTATATTCCAGTGCACAGTAAAAAAAAAACAGAAAATTACATAAAATTTGTTGAAATATTATGTTGACTCACGATTAACATGATTTTCAGGGTGAAGTTAAAAGGAAGTTCTCTTCGTGTAGTAATTCCAGTGCGAAAGAATAATTAATTCGATGCATTTCGTTGATTTTTATCCTGAAACAGAGTTCCAAGCTTGAACTTTCTCTGCAGAACTCCCGTTAGACTCATATTCGCGCTTAATTGTTTACGGTACCTCTTAATTAGCGGAGCAATTAATGAATCCGAAGCGGTAAAAGCGGGGAAGAGCGACGGATTTTCTTATCGCATTCACGACGGTAGGTGTGAAGAACTGCCATGAGATAAGATTACGACCTATCGCAAGGGAGCAAACAGTATAAGTCGTGACAATGGGTGATGTGCGTTACGCGCGACTTCCGGTTTCTGTCACCGGAAGAAATGTGAAATGTATACACCGCGCTTCTCGAGGCGATAGACACATTCGTATACGAATATATGTTTCGTTAGTTTAACATTCCGTTATTCACATCGATTAAATAACATACTGGGCGATTTCGAAAACTCAGGAAAGGGAGAGCGAAAGGGAAAATTTCATGCGCGGCATACTTTCCATGCTATGTGATCGGTCGATGAGCGCGGCGACAATTAATTAAGGACCGGACAATCGCGTGACCGGAAATACCGAACGTGAACCACTATAAACGGCATCGTGCGTGGGCACAATACTGCATTCGCAATCGTGCGTAACTGGCTCGTTTCTTCATGTTGCATAAAAAAAAAAAAGTATTAGTGATTATCGTGAGTGGTATTCTTAGAAATAATCGATAATACGATTGTAGAATGATTAGTCTTGCGGAGTGTGGAATGATTAAAGCACATGCAGCCTTTAACTTTTTGCAGTTCGAATTAATTTCTGTAATTAATTTCTATACCAATATTATATTTTTCGATCTCATCATATCAGCGAAGCTTACATAAATAATATATATTATAATCAATTGATATTATTTGTGTAAATTTAATAAATTCTTAAACAATAATTTGTTAATTATAATTACACATTACTTTGAGTATTAAAAGAATTATGCAGAAAATTGTAATAAAGAATATTAATTAAGAAGAATTCCTACTTTACATAGAAATTTTGTTTAATATTTAATATTGGTTTAGGGTTAAAATAGAGATTTTCGTTTATTCGCTTTTGAAGCACAATCCCTTTGAAAAGGTGTTACACAATATGTACATCTTTCAAAGGATAAAAAAATATATACAGTCACCAAACTAATTGACCGGACACTGCGTTAATATATCGATAATTTCTAAAAATTCAAGATAGAGCAACTTTGTCAAAAATTATCATAACATAACGATCGAAAAAGCATTTCACAGCTTAAAGTCTCTACTTTTGAAATCCATAATTCATTAAATGACTTACTGATTCTTTACAAAGCTGCACGGATGAAATGGACG
>NW_012026851.1:53211-68859 GCF_000956235.1 Wasmannia auropunctata | reverse complement strand
TTACCTTTAATTTGCGCACTCGTTCAGCATTGTGTGATTTTTTTTCACCGAGTTATTTAACATTGAAGCAAAAAAGGTCATTTTTACTTCAAAGTTCAATAACTCGGTGAAAAAAAATCGCACAATGCTGATCGAGTACTCAAATTAAAGCTAAAGATTCACGCTTTCGAACGATGTCAACTTCATTTGCGCGCGATTTTTATTTTACTTTTTGGAACTTCGCAAACTTGGTAAAAAATTTTTAGATTTGATGCATCTCCATTTGCATCCGTGCAGCTTTGTAAAGAATCAGTAAGTCATTTAATGAATTATGGATTTCAAAAGTAGAGACTTTAAGCTGTGAAATGCTTTTTCGATCGTTATGTTATGATAATTTTTGACAAAGTTGCTCTATCTTGAATTTTTAGAAATTATCGATATATTAACGCAGTGTCCGGTCAATTAGTTTGGTGACTGTATATGTACACTTCGAATTCTTTGTAACTTCATAGTTAATAATATTATGAATCGTTGAATCCGAAAAAAAATCTAAAGTAAAAATTTGAAATTTTACAATGGTTTACTCAGGGCAGCGGCTCAAAGTCTGACAAATTTTTGATTTGTATAATATATGCTATAAAAAAATTTGTCTTAGACAAGATATATTAAAACTTTGTATCCGGGGATTTTTGGAGTCGCTGATTTAAAATCTAAAGTCAAAATTTACAAAATTTCAGAAAGTACAAGGTTGCAGACAAAAAAGTTATAAAAAGCTGTTGGATTTAATACAATCAAATTTGGTATTCGGTTTTTTCGATCGCCAAATTTTAATAGAAAGTAAAAATACGAAAATTCAAAATAATGAATCCAATATTATCAACATTGCATTATCAGTGCGCCATGTCAGATCTGTCATTTTAAATTTTCAAAATTTTCAAAATCAAATTGCATACTCGTAATCAACGACCTCAAAAACCACTTGTATACCAAGTTTCAAGAAATTTGTATATAAAGAAAAATATACGCTTCAAAGAGTTTTTTCAGTTACTAATATATTTTATTCGTTATGCTTATTATTATGATAGAATTTACGAAGTGAAAGAAGAAAATCTTAGCGGACTGAAAATTATTACAGGCCCGAGAGGGTTGTTTTAATCGATCGATAATAATATTATATTGCGTGAATAACGATGATAACGTTTCAACTAATTCGATCTACATCATGTACAGATGTGACCGAGACGTGATATAATACACGTTTTATTGTAGTATAGCTCATCGAATAAGCCGTATCGAACAGGACGTAAGTATACACCGAGACGAAGAGATGAGAGAGTCGCGAGAGAACATGAACTTTCGATTATACGCACTATAAATTTTCAAACCACGCACCATTAACTCGTCGATAGCTAAAAGTCTGGTTGAATCGATGAATCCCTGGTAGAAGGTAATATCGGTCGGTGAATTATTTCGCGGGTCTGACGCGTTAAGAGTCGCGAAGACGTTTCCGACGCCATGCAATCACATAGATAATTAGCGGGACGAATTAACAGTCGAGTCTAATAGAGAAAAATACATTTCTATGCCATTAACCCTTCGAGCACATCTGGCGGAAGATACGCTCGAAGAGTATAAGCATCAAGACCATACTAAAGGCAACCATCGATCTTTGCTCGATTTATAACTCGATGCCAATCGATCAATTTCCATCTAGTCTCTGTTTTAATAGACACGAGAAGAACAATTTTGCTGAAAAATCTAAAATTTTGTAAACCTGAAAATAAATTTTGTCGAATCATCAAAAAATTATTGCTAGAATGTTTAAAAAATGTTCATATTTTAGCAATCATTTTGCATTTTCAATTTTTTTGATGGTCCAATAAAATTGATTTTCAGATATATCGGTATTTAGCAAAATTTTAGATCTTCCAGCAAAATTGTTCTTTCCAAGAAAGGAACGGAAGAAATTTGACAATATAATATAAAAACCGATAAAAAATAATTAAAAAGTGAAAAATTGACTTATACGTTCAATCGTATTTTGGAAAATTATTGATTTGAAGAAATCAACGATCAAATTTGCACCATAATGCGGTTAAGATTCTCGTAAAAGAAGAAATTCACGTTATTTCCTCGTCAAGTGTGTTAATTATAAAAATAAATTTATTTAAAAATAAATGATTGTAATAAAAAAAATAATCTCTTAAAGAACGGCCCTCAAAGTAATTATACTGACCGTAGCGAAGACAAAGGTGATGTATTTGTACAGACAATGCGTCGTAAATGAACGAAATTACATGAAACGCGCCATTAAAATGAAAACGGATAAAAAAGCGTGACTACGATCGCGAGGAGTAAATCATCGCTCGGGGTACATAAAGAAATCGGAGATAAGGATTAGCTCGTCTGACGAACGGATCGACCGCTTGATCGAATCGAGATGGGCGCTCTCAGCTTCGCTCTTCCCTTCACAGTTTTGCTCTGCTTGTTGCCATCGTTGTTGGTAAGTCTATTTTTTTTTCTTAGATTACGCTGCTCGATGAAACGCACGCGACGTTAAGTTGTTCGACTGTATTTTTCTCAGAACGCATATAATCTTGGAAAAGTGGCAACGACCGTAGCCGAGCAATTGAACAATCTCGTCGACATCATTGGCGTATCAAAGGAAATTCGCGACGACAATGGGGAAATCGTGGACGAGTCTTCGAATCCATTGATAATAACGAAATCCGTGGACTCCGTGGGGGACCCAACGAAACTGAACGTGGGTTTTCAAGCCAAAGTCGAATCGAAGAATCTTCCGTTGAGAACTGAACGTGGGTTTTCAAGCCAAAGTCGAATCGAAGAATCTTCCGGTGAGAAATCTCTCGACGAAAGTCCAGCTCGCGAATCGAGCGAAATGGTCACAGGGCGCGCTGTCAAGCGGGAATACATATAGTTTCTAGAGAATTCTCGTCGGAAGAGAACTGGATTAAAGGCTCGTCGAGGAGCCTCACATGAAAAACGATTTTGTTGAAAGATCTAAAAATTTTGCTGAATATAAATCTGTATATTAATTTTTGTTGAATCATCAAAAAATTTTGTTGGAATGTTAAAAATGATAAGCATTGCTATAAAACGTTTTGATGTTCTAGCAATTATTTTGAGTTTCCAATAAAATTATTTTGATTATAAACCAAAATTATTTTCAGATCTGACTCCAGCAAAATTGTCCTTTCCGTGCAGAGACGCGACGGCGGCGGAGGGAAGCAGGAGGAACGCGACTGTTTTTCACCTGTACATCCCGGATATCAAGGATATGTTGAGAGAGAAGTTCGCCAAGGCGAATATGCAGCTCGGATTGGACGTTGGTGTCACGGGCGAGCACGCGGACAAGATTGACGCCTTGGTCGTCGATGACCGCTCGAGAGGAAAGAAGAATTACATCCGTCTCTGCAAGAGATTAACCGACGGATCGACAACGAGTCTGATGCAGAAACTGCGCGGCAAGGATTGCGTGAAGCTCCTGAGGAACGAATTTTATCTTGAGCCAACGAGGGACGCGAATTGGAGAAGGGACGACACGCTTAGGCTCGTAGGACTGAAAATCGGGACGAAGACCGACAACGGAAGGGATTACAAAGACTTCGGGAACGAGAGTCAACAGCGGAGCGAAGCTTCGATTTCAGATATTTTGGCTAATTACGATGAATCGCCTGGGAAAGTGGCGGCCGACAAGCTTGGAACGGGTCTGAATATCAAGATGCCTATGATCGATGGTAGAATCGCTAATCTCATGCGCGACGGTAAACTCTCGCTGTCCGCGTCGACCATGTTAAACGTGTGAGAGAGTGATAATTAACGATTAAGTCAGCTTCAATTAACTATTTCAATTTACACATTTAATATATATGTATGTATTTATGCGTGTACAAAAAATAAAGACATTACTTGTGCCGTTAAACACATTTCAATTTGGATTAATGCGACATCATAATAGCAAAGTAGCTTACGTTAAGGCTATCAAACATAAAAGAGATCGAAATTAAATATAAATACTTAAACGCGAAATATTCACCAGACAGTCACAGTTTGTTTTAAACCCAAAGTATAACGTGTAAAGTTATCATTTCGTGAAAAATCATTAATTGATTATTATTCTAGTTTTACTTTCAATAGTTTTATAGTTCCTGATAAATTAAATAAATAATTCTAGCCATTAAAGCAAAAAAATGCATAAAAATAAACTGAGACGTCACACAAAAAAAAACGATTTTGCTGGATATAAATTTGAAAGTAGTTTGTTGAACCTTTAAAATAATTTTGTTGGAAATTCAAACTGGCTGCTAAAATATCAAAACGTTTTACAGCAATGTTCATTATTTTTTAATTTCCAATAAAATTATTTTGATAGTCCAATCCAAAATTGTTTTCAGAACTGTAGCTAACAATATTTTTAGATCTTCGAGTAAAATCGTTCTGTGCAGGTTCACACAGCATCTCATCATCAAGTTATTGTAAACAGTTTTAAAAGACGTAGTTTTCCTCTTCCAATATTTCTTATTACAATTGGAAAATGTTCTACTAGAAGAATAATATATAATATTGCACTGTGACTATTCAAGCATCTAACAAGGAAAGAATTCAGAGAATCTACATTAAAGATGGCGGACCAAACTCTCTTATTATTGAAACAAGTGTATTTCCTAGATGTTTGCAACATTTTGTCTATACTCTGTATATATACTGTATATGTATTTGTACATTTATATGTACAAAAAAAAATGAAGACACTACTTATGCTGTTAACATGTCTTAATTTTCACGAGGAAAATATGAAAACTGAAGCGTATGCGACATTATAATAGCGAAGTACTTAGTTTGCGTTGAGACTTCGATGTAAAAGGGATTGGAGTTAAATATAAACATTTAAACGCGAAATATTCGCCGGACAGTCCGCAGTTCGTTTTGAACCCGAAGCATGGGACTTTTAGCATGACATGCAAGACCTACCACCCTTTTATAATTCTACATTACCCTTCGCCGAGGAAAAAAGGATTCCAGATCCGGTCCGAGGTCAATTCCCTCTGACTTACGCTCAAGGTTGGAGAGCGTGTGACACGGCCGTTAAGACACAATAGATCATTTCAGGCTGTTGTGGCATATAATTAATCTTAACAACGGCAGCCGCGCGCACATACGGATATTTCGCGGCGATTGGCGGCCTTCGCGCGGACAACCAGAACAAGATCTAAATGATTTTCCGCTTTCAAGCCTCTCCCCAGCTTGTTCCGACGTCTCGGTAATGCGGTATGACGTCGACAATTTATAAATAAATTGCCGAGGAGCGAGCGATGCGAGGTGGAGGATCGAAGAGGATCGTGAAAAACACTGCGCTTGCAAATTGATTAAAAGAGTCGACTTCGAGAGTCTCTTCGCGCACGACTGCATGCATGTGTACGCGCATTGAGTTTACCGCACGTATTATACAATCACGTGTATATCGCGTCCGATCCGATCCGAGATCCGATAATTTGCCAGTTTCCAACTGGAATACCGCGTATGTGTAATAGAGGGATCGGGTGAGACGAGAGCTGCGCCGCGCCGCGCTGTTTCCAAGGATTACGTGATCATCTATTAAAGCGCGGTAGAGGACACTGAGACAATAAATGGACTTCAATTGATTAATAAGCAAACCTGATGCTCATGAAATTGGCAGTTTTGGCTTAATAATATTTTGTATTTTGTGAATGAAAATCTATCAAGTTCTTGTCCATTTCCGATGCAGTATTGTTACAATTAATGAACATAGTAATACTAAACAATAACGAAGTAATAATAATAATGAGTGTCTATACGGAAAGAACGATTTTGTTGAAAGGTTTAAAAATTTTGCTAAAAACAGATCTGAAAATAATTTTTTATTGAATCATCAAAATAATTTGTTGGAATGTTAAAACTGATAAGCACTACTATAAAACGTTTTAATATTTTAGCAATTACTTTGACTTTCGTAAAAAATTATTTTGATTATTGAACAAAAATTATTTTCAGATTTGGATTCAGCAAAATTGTTCTTTCCGTGTAGGAAAACTGCATACATTTCTACCAGGGTAGCTACACGAGCTTTCTGCAAGTTGTACACGTACACGGAAAGAACAATTTTGCTGAATCCAGATTTAAAAATAGTTTTTGTTCAATAGTCAAAATTATTTTGTGCGAAAGTCAGAATGATTGCTAGAATATTAAAACGTTTTATAGCAATATTTATCAGTTTTAACATTCCAACATAATATTTTAATGATTTAATAAAAAATTATTTTCAAAATTATTTTCTGTTTTTAGAAAAATTTTTAGGTCTTTCAACAAAATCGTTCTTTCCGTGTATATATAGAAATTAACTGACGTTTTGCCTTTGTTACAGCTTCCGGCTGGATCCGACAGTAAGGCATACCTAGTGGTCTGTTACGCTGGATGGTTCATGCACATTTTTAATCGAGGGATCAACCACTACTAAAAAAATGTACAGTGATTGTCAATTATGGCAATACAACACACTTTATTGCTAGTATTGCTATTGTATTGCTTTCGTATTGTCAGTAATGTTACCATCTATTACCTCATGTACTGCCGTCTATTGCACAGTATTGCCAGGTATTGCTAATGTATTGCTAGGTATTGCTCGAGATATTGCTAGCATTATAGGTATGCATTGATAGCGTATTGCTAGTATTGTATTGCCGCAATACTGGCAACATATTCCTAAAAAAATGTACACTGATTCCCGTAGTGGTTGACCCCTCGTTTTTAACAACTTGTCGGAGTAAACCAAGTACAAATACAACGTATGCTGTCTATGAAGTAAGTTTTATAATTTGAATGACAGGGGATAAGATTAAAAAATATTAAATAATCTAAAGCATCTAGATTGCTGAAGATTTATGTATCGTATTTAAACCGATGACAATTATATGATTTAAATTTTTTTCTATTTGCGTTAAATAATCTCTTTTTTCTTTTAACGTTTATCGATCAAATTACGTTTGAAAAGAATTGATGACGACTGCATTATAATAAATAAATTTTGTTTTAGAAATATGCAGGCTTCCCAAAAGGCCATGTAGCTATCTTGGCTTATTACGACACTTGTCATAATTACTACTTGCTTCTCAGGACAGGATTGGCAATATATGGTAAATATCACAATTGCGATCTAATTCTTAAGAGAAGAATTACTTCACCTGATATGCTTATATCACTGTACCTTATGGATACAATGTCCACTATTCCTGGCTTACCAGGCCTCTTCGTTGCAGGTACTTAATATTTTTATCGCAAATAAACTGGTTCTTGTTTAATGTTTTATAGAAATTACGTGTTACAAATTATTAAAATAAAAATATTTGAACGTACTAATGTTTTAAAAGTTTTTACGTGTAATTTCAAGATAATTTTAAAATGAAATCGCGCAGTGAATATGTCTATGGATATAATAATACGAATCTTAAATCTTCTCTTATATGTATAATCAAGATAATAGTTTTAAAACAAAGATTTTTTAATATTAATTTCGGATTATTTATGTATTTTCAGGTATTTTTAGCGCAGGCCTAAGCACGATTTCTACAGCATTAAATTCTCTGGCGGCAATAACGTTGGAAGATTACCTGAAACTCTTATATAAAAAGTGCATTGGGCATAATTTTTCATCTACAAAGTCTACATTGTTAAAGTGTTTGCTTTTACATTCAGTATTATTTCCATTGTGTTGGCATTTTTAGTGCAATTTTGGGTGGAGTACTTTTCAGGTCATTACTATTTCTAAAAGATCAATGAGGAAAAAAAAATTTTTTTCATCTTAGGCTCTCTACTCTATTGTTGGAGTAACTGGCGGTCCGTTGTTAGACATTTTCATGCTTGGCATGGGCACGGAATCGGCGACGGAAGGTGATGCGATAACCGGTGTTCTCACGGCGTTTTTATTTTTATCCTGGATCGCCTTTGGTCAGTTCCACCCGATACCGCCGAAATTGCCAACTACTATTGAAGGCTATAATAATATTGTAAATATAACGATATCCGTTTTCTATAACATTACGAGCCCTTCCAAATAAGTTATTTTAATAACAGCTACTCGAAAGAACGGCTTTGCTGATGAATATAAAAATTAAGACAGATACAAATCCAAAAATAATTGTTGAATTGTCAAAATAATAAGACGCTCGAATTAGAGTTGCTAGAATGTCAAATTTTTTTGTGATGTTACGTTGATGGATAATAAAACAGAGTGATTTCTATAGCAATCGAAAATATATTTAATTATCAATAATGAATAATTAATAAAGATAGTATATTTAGTTGGACTTTAATATTGTTCACAAAGAATGGAAATAAATTTAGAGTAAACACCTGGCTTTTTTAATGAGAACTGGAATCGCACAATGTATCGCAGAACAAAAAATAATATTAGAACTGTCAAAGAAAAATTCTATCAATCAGAAGAAAACGATCCTCTTTGTATCTACCAAAAAGTATTCGATTGCTTGTAATCTAAAACTTATTTATCAGGCCTCGTGGTTCGTTCGTTCACTCGCAAATAAAAAGATAGTAATTTTCGCTCGTTCACTCGCAAATAAAAAGATAGTAATTTTTACATAAATACTTCACCAAAATCGTTAAATATTAAGTCAATATTGTCATGTATACGCACGTGGGATTATCTAACGGATTGCCATATATCCTTTTTAGAAATTCTAGCGACAGCTCGTACTTCTATTTGCATCGTATTTCATACATGTGGTACTCTCCCCGGATTCTTAATACATAATTCTTTTTTGGACTGCTTATCAGTAAGCTGTCTCGTTTATTCATTAAAAATCAAAATGATGAGTTAGACACTAATTTATTCTTTCCCATGATAGCGCGATGTATACGTTCTAGAGTATGTAATATCATATCGAATAAAGAAAGGTCTCCGTTAGACAAAAAGTACTTTTTCAACGATGTAATCTACGAGGAAGACGATGCCGCCCATAAAATCTGTGCAAAACTCTAATATTTTAATAGTAATCTTTGATATTAAATTTTTTAAAATTGTGAAATAAATAAAAGTATTTTAAAGTAATAAAGTAATAATAAAGAGAATAAAATATGAACAAGTGTACGAACACTTAAGTAGGTATGTGAAGCCTATTCCATGTGATTTCATGTGATTAATTACTTCAATATTTGACCAGCTATAAAATCATTATAAAGAGCAAATAGTCATAAAAGTTGTATTTCAGTGCACCTAACAATGAAACTGAAAGATATCATTCCATAATTCGACTGCAATACACTAGAAAGATCGTTAAAAGATTTAGTGCTATAGAGGCAGCCTCATCATGTTATCAAGGTCCTGGTTTCGCGTGATGTTTTATCTCATCAAAATTACAATCTATTAAATGTATGCCCGTAGTTTTTTTTTAATAAATTGTCGATAGGAATATGATGACAAATGTCAAAAATTTTGATAAAGTCGAAGAAGCTCGAGATAATATTTCTGATATCTGTAGCGTGCCTCACATCATCCAACCGAGGCTGCAATATTGCTGGAATAGCAATCTGGGAAGATTCCTATTGAAGCGGTTTGTGTGATGTAACTGACTTTTCCGATAGGCAGGTTGGAAATGGATCTAATAAGTTAGAAGCCTCTAAATAATTTGTGATTTGTTTAATTAATAATAAATGCGTTCAAGCGCTTTGGAAGTGGAGCAGAAAACTGAGATAGAGCTATCACGCAGCTCAAAAGGAGATCTCACTTTTGATATAGAATAGATGATAGCTGTTTTCCATAGGTCTGGAAACTACACTCCAAAGGTGAGACAGCTAGCGATTGGTAATATGTGTAACTGTATAGGAATGATCCAACTTACTTAATTTAATACCCACTGCTTTTATTTTATTTTATTTCTTAAATGAAAATTTTCAATATAAGGAGTGAAATTTAACAAAGTGTCATCGATTTAACAGACGTTATAAACTAGAGAACTGAAAGCACCTTGAAAAAAATGCGTTTTTTAGGTATTTAAATAGTTTAGGTATTTAAAGAGAGTTTACATAAGCTACGTAAACGTTGTTTGCAAGCTGATAGGGATTATATTAAATGATGTATTCATAAATTTTTCGATCTTTTTGTGTGCTTTTTATCCAAATTAAACATGTTTTAATATTTTAATATAATATTACTTTTTTTCCTTTGTGTACGTATTTTGCAAAATATATGTGATTTGCCGAATTAATATTGAGTTACTCTTACGTGGAAATTGAAAACAATAAAATTAAATTTTAATCGCTAAAAAAATATCTTCCTCTATCTATAACTGTAAGACTCATTATACAAAATAATTTATTACTATTTACTGAATTAATCTTTGTTCTATTATACAAAGTTACCCTCTTTATTTGTCCTGCAAATAATTTTTAGCCCATTAAAATTTCTTATATCAATTTTTAAATCTATCAGATTGCAATACGTATAAGATCGCAATATGTAACTGTTAGATTGCGATATTATTAAATGTTTTTGCAAAAAAAGAATAAGCATTTAGTAAAAGTTTCTGATAGTTATTATATGTGTTACTATTTACCCCGATGATGTTACAATTAACCCCAGATCTGGGGTTAAAAGTAACACCTGACAAATATTATAAAATCTAAGATTATAAATAGTTATGAATAAAATATCTTTAATATCTATATGATATTTTAATGTAAAAAAAATCATAGTTTAAAATTAGCTATTCCTAATTGATTAACTTAAAAGGGATAAAGAAGAGCAATTCGTTTTCGAAAGTGTTACAACTAAGCCTCGGTCTCCCCTATAGGACTATCGACTTTTACAAATGATGCAATACTTGCAGCTGCAGTTTGCGAGATATTGTTGCGTGAAATAAACTCGACTCCACCTCGTATTTCAATATCACAATAATTAACGCGATACGGCGCTGTGTGATATCGCAGATATCAAGAATTATTCTTTCACGTTGTAATCTATCCGCTATCTTCGAACAAAATGATTTAAAAGAATTACGCTATGTTTCGAGTATTTCAGTAAATAATAACGTAAATCAATCACGCCGCGGTGTGAAGTGACTAAGTATTTACACGGAAAACGATTTTCCAGAGATTCTTAAATTGAGCTGGATACAGATCTAAAAAAAAAATTTTGTCGGACTATTAAAATAATTATGTTAAAAACTCAGTATCGAGTAATGCTGCAAAAAATTTGATATTCCAGCAACTGATTTCCAATAATTATTTTGATGGTCCAATAAAATTATTTTCAGATCTGCATTCAGCTAAATTTTAGAATCTTTTAACAAAATTATTCTTTCCATCTATCACGGAAAGAACGATTTTGCTGGATACAGATCTGTGAAAATAATTTTTGTTGGACCATCAAATAACTGTGTTGGAAATTCAAACTGATTGCTAAAATATCAAAACGTTTTACAGCAATCATTATCATTTTTACTTTCCAAAATTATTTTGTTGGTCTAACAAAATTATTTTTAAATCAAAATTTGTAGACCTTCCAGCAAAATCGTTCTTTCCGTGTAGCATTACAACAGTCTAAAAAAAATAATTATATTCATTCAATGTATTAATGAAACTAATAACATTTTACTAAAATAAAAACATGGCGTATTTCCTTCATTAATACTGTTATCGAATTAACAAGACTACTTTCATTTAAATGCTGCCGGCGAATGCTGCAGTTAATACAATATTATATTTTTCCCGTGTATTAATCGCAAAAGTGTAAAGCATATCCGAGACTTTTATAACACGTTATATTCTGTGCTGTGCGCAAAAGTGATAAAAGCCGCGCAAGTGCCGGCGCGACGGCGACGATGTAACGATCATCGGGGCAGAAGCCCAATCTGTAGGTCAACTCGCTTGGAAATTCATTTGATGAATGGAGCAAGGTACTTGTGCCCGGCATGCTGACAACCGACTCACACGTTTGAATTTAATTGTTTTTAGCTGAACTTGAGTAGGTACAATAAAATAGAACAATGCATGCGCTAAGTGCGTGCCATGTGTTTCTATTTTTGATTCATATAGTAAATTTTCTTAATATTTAAAAAAAAATTATATTATTAATATAAATATATGTCTCATACATCGCATATTTCTAATGGTCTAATTTTTTTAGCGTAATCTAAAAAAAATAGCGAAACAATGAATCAGCGTCAAAAAGAGCGTGAAAAAAGAACAACAATAAAATTCAATATCTGATTTTTTTTTAGAGAATATATTATATTAAAAAATCACGCAAAAAATATTATCAGAAACCAAGATTCACTTTGAAAGTGAAGAACTTTCTTCGCTTATTTGGGTTATAAAAACTTAATTTGTGTATCCTGACTATATCTGATGTTAATTTTTTATAATACAAATAAGCGAAGAAAGTCTTATTCGGTCAAAGCGGATCTTAGTGCCTAATAATACTTTTTGCATGAACTTTTTATGGTATATATTTTTAAAAAAGCAGATATCGAATTTTATTGTAATTTCTTATTCACACAATTAACATCTACACGGAGAGAATTTCCTTTTAAAATTTACTCTGAAAATTTTGTTAATCGTGGGACAGCATAGTATTTCGACAAATTTTACTGTACACTACAATAAATTTTACTATATGCATTACAATAAATTTGTTGTATATATTTAAAAAAAAAAAAGTAAAAATCATATAAAATTCGTCAAAATACCATGTAGTCCTACAATTAACATTGATTTTCAGGGTAAATTTTAAACTAAAATTCTCTCCGTGTAATTTGATTAATTTTAATTTAAAGGAACTGCAAAGAGGGACGTTAGTCCATCCATCTTTGTCAATCGGAGAGACTTCATTTCTCGGAATTCCGAAAAAAGGGGAATCAGTGTCAGAAGGATCACGTGGTTAAACCGACGCGACGGCGGCGCGCGAGCCTATAATTATTTATGACGGATATTTCAATTCAACGCCGGAACTGCATTCTTTCGCTGCCACGCTTGACGGAAATGCGAAATAAAAGGGGGAAAGGGCGCGTGACAAACGTGAGAGCGATCCATGAGCGTTCTCGCATTCCCGAATGCCGCCGCCGCCGCCGCGACGTCTCCGTCGGCGATCGATAAATTTAATTACGTATACACATATACACGCGACAGCCAGCCGTTTCTCCGCGGATGGCGAAACTGTGCCGAGCACGAGAGGCGTTCGCCAATCGTACTCGCATGACCGACTGACCAATGACTTTTCCTATTATTGTCAACCGAGATAATGATAAGATAGCATGACGCGGCGGAATCGACAGGTGATTTCCGTTCCGTTTTGATTTTCTCAATGTATATATTTCTGATAATAGCGTCACGCATAATTGAATCCGATCTTGTTACTCATCTTGTTACAGTGTTAAGCTTATGAAAAATGGATAGATGATTATAAGGGAATAAACAAATTCTGTGAGTATAATTAATTTACGAGTCGAAAATTAGACTCATCGAGACGAAGCTGCGTCCAACGAAAAAGTACAGTGCAACCGACCGCGATAGCATTAAACGGTACAGAAAAGCAAGGCGTACCTTACAAATAGAAGAGAAAAAAAAGGGAGAGTTAATTAAAATGTTTCGATCGGAAGGCAAATGCATGAATATCGTTAAAAATCCACGAAAGAAAATTTTACTCTGTGAAAGGGAATCGTTGCGTAAAATCGCTTCGTGCAACTTCACTGTAAATCCATAGTGTGCAAAAAAGTGCCTCGTCCGTGTAAAAATAACACACTATATTGTATAAAAAATAAAAATTTGCACGATAAATGTGTTATTTTTACATGAATGTGGTACTTTTTACACACTATACATTTGCAGTGTTACAATACATACGTATTGTGCGAAAAGACTGATTCCGTTTTCATAAACAGCAAGAAATTACGCGGGACCCATGTTTGTTAAGGAAATTTTCTCAAAAAGAGAAAAATTAAATTTAATTTTCAAAGAACAAATAGAAAATCGCTAGCCAATTTTGTCGCGGTCAAAAGATCGTGGGAGAACGGAGTCTCGATCGTAACGTGCTCCGTCTAATGCGGACCTTCATTCGGAACTGCGTCGACTTAACGCGACGCGAGTAAAATTTTGCGATTCGAGGCGGGCCCGGCAATTCGGACCCCGGAACGGCCTTCGGAATCTTCGAGACAATTCGCGAAAATTGCAAATCGAGCCCGCGTGCGCGCGTGCACTCGGCGTAGGCAGGCCTTCACGCTGCCTACACGCGTGCGCGCGCGCGCGCGGCCGGTTTTGCTCGCCGTGTCGTCCCACGGTGCGCGTCTGGCCGGTTTTATGTAACGCGATTCGCGTAATCGCGTACCTCCTTCACCCGGCGCGAACTCCGGAGGAGCGAGAGGATATACGGCCCCTCAAAGATGGCCTCTCCGTGCCGCTGTCAAATTCGCGGCACCTCGGGGACGGCACGCCGGGACGCGTGCGATGACGGGACGACGACGACGGGCGCGTACCGCCCGCCCGCCTCGAGTCTCGCAGGTTAATTAATCCAGATCTAAGTAGTTGGTACTCACGATAATGAGGACGACGGTGTTCGAGGAGCCTACCGTGCGTCGCGCGAGATCCCAGCGAGGAGGGTCCCACCACCTGACGTGATTTCCCGATGTGGGCAGTCACACACGGTCGGAGAGGAGTGCACGCCGCCACTTGCTGCACGGCCACTTGCGTGCGCCGCGCCGCGCCGTTTGCGTTTTCGCAGGGTTCTGTGTCACGAGCGCGCGCGTGTTGGAGCGCGAGCGCGAGAGGAGCGAAGCGACCGTCGAGGCGCGCGTCGTTGCACCCCGGGAGAAACGCGGTCACCGCCGAACACCGTATAAACAGCCGTGCGTTGACTCGACCGGAACCACGGCCGCGCGGAGTTCGATCGGTCGCGATCAGTTGTCGTAAACACTGGTCGCCATGCTTGCCGAGGCACCTGTCAATACGGACGGCGGCCGCGCCGCCATCTTGCGTGCGCGCGCGACACTGCTGGCGCCGCGCCGGCGCCGACAGATGGCGCGCATGTATTGCCCATTAGCTCGCCGTGACGTGACCGGCACGGCGGGACACCGGTTGTCGGTTAGTTACCGCGGAGAGAGTTGATTGAATTAATTCGATTCTTGTGCATAATTCCTTTTGAAATAGGGTAATTGTTTCAATTACTGCCGCTTTAAGAACATAATGACATTTGATATGCTTATTTTGATGCTTTTAAATACGTAATAGATCGATATTATTTCTTTATCATTATTTAAGTAAACATTCTTTAAGAGGATCCTAAACCCTAGATCAAACTCCAAAATCCGCTGTTTTACCGACAATTTGTGAGTATGATGCGTGCGATATTGATGTAATATAGAGTCCTAGAAAACAGAGATGCGACATTGAAGGGTATATGGTCTGATTGGATGTCTAAATCACATGACAAAGCACCAATCAAATGATCAAAGCGCCATTTTAATTCACTATTGCACCTAATGCATCAAGATACAGCTTTGTAAAGTATGTACAGTTCGTGCCATTAATGCCTGGGGTCCGATTTTAGGGTCCACGTATCGTTCTTAATTATTTTTATGTCCATGACTAAGCTGCGTCAGTAAAGTGCATCAGTATAGTGCAAAT
>NW_012026851.1:52510-53191 GCF_000956235.1 Wasmannia auropunctata | reverse complement strand
GATATGTTAAATAACTTGTGATTCCGTAATGATTTGACGTGTTTCGGCCAGATAATCCTAATTTAATTTATTCATATAATTATGTATGTATATAATTATTTAAGTCTTTTTAATTTATTTATACTTTTTATACTTGTAGATAAAACCAGTGTATAATATGAAGCAAAAAATTGACACAAACTAAATAACTTGATTCCATAATGACTTGACGTGCTTTGGCCAGATTATCCTAATTTAATTTATTTATATAATTATTTAATAGTCTTTTAATTTATTTATTTATACTTTTTATACTTGCGACTGTCGATTTTTTACTCCGTATTGTACGCTGGTTTTATCTTTGGACTGTAAAATTTCGATTTGTTTTACAATGAGCTTGGATATCTGCGATCGGCAAATCATGTAGAGATTCTGCAAGTCCGCGAAGCATTGGATGCAATATATATTTAATATGATTATGCTACAATTCGTTAATTCTCAGGGGGATTTATAGTTTTATTTTATTTTAATTCAGGCACTCGTTTTAATTCTACTAACCTTCATTCTTAACATGATGAGTGTCTGAAATACCTTATAATTAGACATCTGGGATTAGACTTTTCTTGCCTCCAATAAAACGCCACAAACATTCCGTTCTTGACTATCCTTTCGCTTATTTATTATTACTGTAAAGAAAAACAA
>NW_012026851.1:52024-52490 GCF_000956235.1 Wasmannia auropunctata | reverse complement strand
TTTTTGAAATATTCCAAAGCTTAATTGAGAGGAAACGAATTGAAGCTTTTAATATATCAGATAAGTTGTAGTTTTGAAAAAGTAAAATTACTATTATTAGCTAATAAGAAAATAAGAAAATATACTTTGTGAGCTGTTTTTCTTTACAGTAATAATAAATAAGCGAAAGGATAGTCAAGAACGGAATGTTTGTGGCGTTTTATTGGAGGCAAGAAAAGTCTAATCCCAGATGTCTAATTATAAGGTATTTCAGACACTCATCATGTTAAGAATGAAGGTTAGTAGAATTAAAACGAGTGCCTGAATTAAAATAAAATAAAACTATAAATCCCCCTGAGAATTAACGAATTGTAGCATAATCATATTAAATATATATTGCATCCAATGCTTCGCGGACTTGCAGAATCTCTACATGATTTGCCGATCGCCCATCGAATACGGCGATTTCGGATATTAGCGAGGAGCA
>NW_012026851.1:50467-51320 GCF_000956235.1 Wasmannia auropunctata | reverse complement strand
TTTCTTATTTTCTTATTAGCTAATAATAGTAATTTTACTTTTTCAAAACTACAACTTATCTGATATATTAAAAGCTTCAATCCGTTTCCTCTCAATTAAGCTTTGGAATATTTCAAAAATTTAATCGATCAAAACTTTTTTTTCCATTTTACTCCACCCACCGGTTGGTGGTAGCTTTAACCTTTTTGCAAGGTTATATTAAAACATGCGATTCAAAACTGAGGTTACATCGGCTAGCTGTCAAAACACATTTGCACTATACTGATGCACTTTACTGACGCAGCTTAGTCATGGACGTAAAAATAATTAAGAACGAAACGTGGACCCTAAAATCGGACCCCAGGCATTAATGGCACGAACTGTACATAGCAAAAATAAATGAAGTTTAACCAATATACTACGAGTCGACAACATCAATAAGATCCTTTTCCGTGGCGTTACCATCCTCCGAGAACGCGCGTGGGGGCTGCGTATACTCTTAAGAAAACCGCGGAGCGAACAATATTAAACGAGCTGCGAAACCACGCAACGTTGGTCTGGAGCAGCTAGCTCTCTGCGCATCTACCGCAATTCACATCGTCGCTCACAACAACGCTCTCCCCACACGGCCAATAATTCGAGCAGAGTAAAGGTGTTAAACTTGATAATTTATTACATGTAGTAAGCGCAACGATACGTTTCGACCTTACTTGGTCTTTCTCAATCGCATGAAATTACATTACAAATTTATTAGAGAAATACATCTATTTGATATAAAATACGCTGGATAGAAACGGACATAAGTATTGTTCTTAAACAGACGCAAGTACGTTAATCAGATGCAAAATGATAGAAAGAACATAGATCGGAAGAG
>NW_012026851.1:48499-49501 GCF_000956235.1 Wasmannia auropunctata | reverse complement strand
TCTTCTTCAGTTGAAGATATAAAAAGTCAATAAGTAAAATGTAAGTAAAAAAATAAATAACATAAAAATCGGATATAATAAATTAATACTGAGACATTAAAGTTAACTAACATAAAAAGAATATATCAAAACCTAAAGCAATGGATTCTGTAGGAATCGACGAATATGTCCGTTCCAACTACCGCTATAGCGGTGCGAGAGATTAAACGCATACATACTAATAGCGCACGCAATGGTTTCCTTATGTCGAGCATCTTTTCCTTTTTTTTGTGTGGAGTTGGGATCAATTGTCATTTGTGTCGCTGTTCTGGGAAGTCTTTTTTAGAGAACCTTCTCACCTCCGTGTCGTAACGTTTTAAATATGTAGACGCAACGTCGATCTAATATCTCCTAATAGTATATATATATAAATACAAAATTATCTTTTTAAAAAAAGAGGTAAAAAAACGCCAAGTATACGCATCCTCCATACAAATGTTTCGCTATCAAAAATTAGCACCAAAAATTTGTAGTTGTTAGTAAAATAAAATAACTTTAAAAAAATTAAGTGATATATTACTTGTAGAAAAAATACATATTATAAAATAATTTTCTAAAAAAAGAAAAAGGCGTTAAATATGTGCTACTCGAACAAAAAAATTATTGTACTAAATTTTTAAAAAGTGATATGTACTAGTAATATGTACTAGTGATATCAATCAATAAATGGCGCCAAGTTACAATCCCATAAAAATTACGTAATTTTGCTCAAACCAAGTAATATGTATTATTTGTATAAAAGGTTTGATATCAAAAACTGGCGCCAAGTCACGATTCCATAAAAATTACGTTTCATTACTCAATCACTTCAAGTCATATGTATATGACTTGTACAAAATATTTGATATCAATAACTGCTAAATTACAATCTCATAACAAAATTTTATAAAAATGAAGATTAAAAAAAAACGTTTAACTGATATGCTGTCTCTTATACACATCTCTGAGCGGGCTGGCAAGGCA
>NW_012026851.1:47648-48479 GCF_000956235.1 Wasmannia auropunctata | reverse complement strand
TGTGCTCTTCCGTTATTACTTAGAATGCAATTTGTGGTAATTCGATACGCTCGCCTGAGGTAAAGACAGCAAAAATTACGTTTGGCAGTAGTGCCGGATTTTCCAAGAGATGGCACTTCAATAAGTTAGATAAGGACATTCCACGTGTTTGAGCGAGACAGAAGATATTGTAAGAAGTTCATTTAGAGATACCACTGACACTGAAGAGTCTGCTTTATCGACTTCGTACAAATTTGGCCGACCTTTCAGCATCCTTTTAAACTTTATAGAAAAGTATACTATAGTATACTTATAGTTCTAAATAATTTAAAAATTCACGATATTTTGCCATTATCGGGGCGTGAAAAGATAAAGAATTTCAATTTAAATCATAAAATAAAATTAATAATAATCTATTAGTACATAGTTACGCACGATACATTATAAAAAATTGTCTTATTTATATTATGTTTCGTATCGCAGCGTTAGAACTGTTGTAATTTTATTTTATAATTTAAATTAACATTTTTTATTTATTCACGCCCCGATAACGGCGTAGGCAAAATATCGTAAATTTTTGAATTATTTAAGGTCATAATATACTTTTCTATAAAGTTTAAGTATTTATTTATTAAGTCAGTTATCATGAGGTTAGTTTCGTGTATTGATATGTAAAAAAGGAGCCATCGGATGTGCCATGCCTGAGCGCGCGAATTTCAGCCGCTAATATTGGTTAACTTAAATTGTTTATAATTTGAAAAGTATTATAGCCTCGACATTTTTGTATTAGGATTTTCGTCTCAAAATTATCTTAGGAACACGTTCTTAAAAGGAAATCCGGTAGAGGTGGGA
>NW_012026851.1:46780-47598 GCF_000956235.1 Wasmannia auropunctata | reverse complement strand
CGCCGAGCCCCTAATCGTTTGAATATGCTGGAGATCGTTTTTGTCACTCCGCATAACAATAAAATATACATATATGTATATATACATATGTACATATACATACGTACGTATACGTGTATATGTGTGTATGTGTGTATGAGGGTGTGTGAGAGCCGTCCGTATCGCCTCGCATGTCATGCACGACTTCGTATTTGTCCTACGCAACAAGCTATATTCAGTTTCTGTCGTAAAAAGTTTTCGGCAGTCATTAAATTCTGTGTGCGTGTGAAGTTCATTGTCAACTTTTCACTCAAGGCTAAGATCCGCCATATTACTGATACTCCTGGGAAGCCCTAGTCAATCCCTAAAAATAACCTCATTCAAGAGAATAATCTTTATCTCAATAACTAAGTCTCATTTCTTATTCTTTGCCTAACCTTTCACTTCATCGACATTTTTGGTGAACATTCATGGTACTATTTAATTGATTGTATACTTCCTCACAATCATTGAGCGAGATCATTTCTAACGATTTCCCACTTTCAACGTGCTATCAAAAGACTATAGCATCATCAAAACAAAGAGACCCATAAACATTTAGGAGAAGCCTTTCAAGAATACCTAGCCAGCTTAAGGTATGCATCCGAGAAATTGCTGAAGAAGCTACAGCTTCTCCAGTTAACTCCTCTTCTGACAAGCTACCCCAGATAGCAAACTGCGCACAGTCTGCATGCAGATTGGCAGCAAAAAATTCGAACAGATTCTGGTAGCAGAACCATAGCCATCTGTGTCCGCATTAAGCTCAGGATCTGTCGACAAAGTCTGTTGACACGATATGT
>NW_012026851.1:44178-44867 GCF_000956235.1 Wasmannia auropunctata | reverse complement strand
GTAATAATAAAAAATAATTTTTTTAGTCATCTTTTAGACGACTTTGTGCTCTTTGGGTACTTTTATTTGAGTGTATTTCATTTCAGGGTTTTATTTCGGTGTTATTTTGATGGTTTTTTTAGGGCGTTAACCCTCAATTGAGTGTAACCTTCAATTGATGATCCGAAATCACACCCAAATTTGAGCGTCCTTTTTAAGTGTTAACACCCAAATTTGAGCGTTTTTTTTAGTGTTGAACACTCAAAGTTGAGAGTTTTTTTTCGTAAGGGTGTGTCGTTCCCGTCCTTGTGCGCGTGTGAAAATTCGCATTTTCGAGAGGGCCTTGCGCCCCAGTTACGGGATTTAAAGAGAGTTTCCGGGATCACGGGATCCCGCGGGACATATTAGTTCCCGAGTTCCGATTTCGTGTGTCGATCACGCTGCCCGTGTACGCCGAGCGCTCCGCGCCGGCGTACCCGCGAATATCACGCCCGCACTGCATGCTTCATGATTTTTGCATGTCACGCGGATGGGCCGGTAATCTGCGAGTCGTACCGCCGAAAGAGAAACCGCTCCTAAATTTCCGTTTCCGAGACACGATCTTGTCGTACGATCGTGAAAGCGCGAATCGCGAGTCTGTTACGCCGAGTACGCTGCATTGTTGCGCGTCTCAAGTATTTTCCGTCGATTATCGTATTCTCGTTTGTAAT
>NW_012026851.1:43107-44158 GCF_000956235.1 Wasmannia auropunctata | reverse complement strand
TGTATCGGCGGCTCCCGGAGACCTTGTACAATTTTACCCGTCTCACCGACGCCGCAACAGCCACAAGAGGAGGACCACAAGGACGGAGAAGCCACGCATACAGGTCGTATTTGAGTCCGCGTTCCTTTACGCTATTTAAGAGCAATTAAGCTGCCGAGCTTCGTTCCAGGTTCCGGTGCGAGTCAGCTAAGGCGAGGACGAAAGGGGATGGCCACTCTACGCCCCCAGATCGGGCGAGAGACCCCGTAGTCGGCAACGCGACAGGGCGCCCCGGAGGAGCAGATCGGCAGCCAGGGACGGCCCCTCAATATACTCTGTTCCGGAGGGTGAGCTGCCTGAGCGTGCCAACCCGGGAGCGCACCTGATGGTACCGCCGACAAGAAGGATACCGCCGCTAATTCGAATGTCGCGCGCGGGGACGCAGGACCCGCGGCGCTACGCACCTCGCGCGATTCGCGGAGGTCGCGAGCTCGCACGCCCGCCAATTAGGGGCGCGGAAGAAGACACCACGTGGGCCCTCCGGCCCACCGAGCTCACGGAAGCAGCAGCACCCGGCACTTGTGCTGTGGTTAGAGTAGCGGAAGGACGCAGGACGAGCCCGTAATTTTGTGAGCGAGACTGACCATCCACGGAGAATCCAGCCGAGACGAGCTACCGTTCCCGTTAGGAGGAGTTATCGGTGAGACGAACGTATTCGTGTAAAGCCGCCGATTTATACTTGTGTCAGACGGGCCGCGAGGAACTCGCGTTCAGACTTATCGTTCTCGTTTTGTAATTCGGCTATCGCCGAGAAAGATTCCGTATATCCCGGCGCCCCGTCTGACTTCGCGTATTGAGATTGTGTTACAGGACCGTCGCGCCCGCCGCGCGCCCGCCGAGCGCCACAGCCAAGCCATTCCACGTAATTGTGTCGTTCCCGTCCTTGTGCGCGTGTGAAAATTCGCGTTTTCGAGAGGGCCTTGCGCCCCAGTTACGGGATTTAAAGAGAGTTTCCGGGATCACGGGATCCCGCGGGACATATTAGTTCCCGAGTTCCGATTTCGTGTGTCGA
>NW_012026851.1:42535-43057 GCF_000956235.1 Wasmannia auropunctata | reverse complement strand
TAATTGAGGATGCCGACGCAGGACTTCGGCAGCCTCAATACGCGCGTCCTCCAAAAACTGCGGCAGTTGCAATTAAGCAACAATTGCAACTGCTGAGCAGTGCAGTGGCCCACTTGAGACGGGATATAACCCGTCGCCCAGTGGACCACTGCGGAGTTCACCTAAATCATTAACGCATAGCGTTACGCTGTCGGCCGCGCAGTCATTCAATCTGTAAGTAACACGTCAAATATAGTGTTTGTATTAAACAAGATACTGTGCATCAATTCTACAACCACCAAAACCGAGTCCTTCCCACGTTACACCCCACCCACGGTGTAACAACATATCACTTGGATTGAGTGAGATAACACGTTTGCGAAAAATTAAAACTACTATCACTTGGGTTGGAATGGAAAGACCAATGGGAATACAAAGATACATATCAGTTAGAACGGATTTTTTTTTAATCTTCACTTTTATAAAATTTTTTTTATGAGATTGTAATTTGGCAGTTATTGATATCAAATATTTTGTACAAGT
>NW_012026851.1:41532-42485 GCF_000956235.1 Wasmannia auropunctata | reverse complement strand
ATATATAAATATATATATATATATAAATATATATATATATAAATGTTTTAATTGTTTAATCATTCAACGTGTTTGAATTGGAAATGTTAAAAATGTCCCATATATTATAAAAGTAATATAATATCAACGTATGTTGTGTGTGTGTGTGTGTTTTCGTGTGCGTGTGCGTGTGCATGTGCGTGTGCGTGTGTGTGTGTGTGTATCATGTTTCAACGATAGTGAATAAATGGCGCGCGCGAAGCGCGCGTTGTTTTATTCTAGTAAAAACAAAAAATACGTGCTTTAATGTTTCTATTTTTTTAGTAAGGCAAAGAAAAATGTAAAATGTTAATACAAATTGTATACAATAATTGTTTTGGAGAGAACATATAAAATTTAAACAAGCATGTACGCCCGCAATACCAAATTCAATTAAGGGTGCGTTCCGTTTCATGCACATCAATGCGCATTGACTGCATGGATAGTGTTCCGTTTCCAACTAATGCGCGCATAGACAGTACACAGAATTCCCTAGATCCCCTCCATCTTCACGCATGAACCGCGCATTAGCTACCGCAAGTTTGAGGTGACGTAGCTTATGCAATCCATGCGATTCGTTTAAAAAGCGGGAAGTTTATGTCATTTGTATGTGGTTTTCTTTCAAGTAAGCGCAATGGAAGAAGAATTACATGAATTTCCTGTCATCGTTGAAGAAACGAATGATGTTGTAACATTATTTTTGTTTAAAGATGAGCTTAATAAGATTACAAAAGGCAGGACATAATGATAATATAAAGAATAACAAATTTTTAAGTTATATACAAATTTTTAGATTTTATAAAATGTATATACATATTTTACTTTCTAATGACAAATATTATCCTTGCACGCACGCACGCACGCACGCACGCACGCACGCACGCACGCACGCACGCACGCACGCACGCAACTGAGTCGACAAGGCACGACAGGGG
>NW_012026851.1:39600-41512 GCF_000956235.1 Wasmannia auropunctata | reverse complement strand
GCCAATTTCAAATCGAGCGCCGGAGCAATCGGATGCTCCCGATAATCGCGCGGGCGCAGGGTGCTGAAATCGGAGCAGGGGAGCGCGGAGCTTGCCGCCAAAAGGAGAGGCTCGCTCTCTCTCGCGGAACGTCGGACCAGCAGAACATGCGACCGTGATGATCAATTTTCTGCGTGTTTCGGACTCAGCCGTGTAACGAAATACGCGCAAGTGTGTAATTGTGTTTTTTCTCTTTCTTCTTTGTCAGAAATATATTGTTTGGTAACCGAAACGTGTGCGATTGCTTTATGTGACCTGCACGAAAAACCCACGTGGCTGCTCCAAAAATCCAACATCACGAATACAGATTTGATCCTTCTTTTATCAAAGGAATTCCGAACTCTTTGAAAAACATTTGGATCCTTCCTGGATTAATATTTGATCAATCAAACTTGATTTAAATACGTTTATGTATATCTTTCATTCTAAAAATAATGTAATCGTATTTACAAATATTAAAAAATTTTAAAAATGAAAAATAGGGATCCCAAGCGGACTATGCATGCACGTGGTGAATCCTGGGTACAAAAATGAATTATGACTAATTATGATTATTATTATAAATTATGATTGTTATTATAATTATGATTACGAAAAATAAATTACACTTTTTAATATAAAAGTGGTTATAATTCGGAAACATCTTATTTCCGGACCTATGTTTATATAATCTTTTTTTTCTTCTTTTTGACTTGTGACTATCCCGAATTACCTCCCGAAGTATTACAGGCAATTGACTGGACACCCTGTATAATTTGTTACAAAGAAATAATCTTTTTTTTGTAGGAAGGTTAATAAGAGAAGACGACTCGTGTAGTATTATTCGTGTATATTTCGGGTGTGCACAGAACGACAACCTGAGACCGACTGACTTGTTTTCCGCTTTTGCCTTTCGGCTGTCGGGTCGATCACTTCCTTTCGGCATGATTGTAACGTGTACCTGTTTACGTGTACATTATAATATACCGTCTGTCACTCTCTCATTACGTACCTGTCATTACATTTACTACACCTCGGCCGTCCTGACATAATGACCGTCCCGGTCATATTATTATACAAAAAAAATTCTTATTAAATAAAGCACATATACAAATTCGGCGGATAACCTTCGTTACATTTAAATTTCTAAGTTATCTTCTTATGTTATACATGATCATGGTATTTTATCAATTGTCAATATCTCTTTTGTGTACATAAGCAGATTGATCGTCCGTATTCCATAATTTCATTCGGTCAGAACTAACTGTCCCACTGAAGGGAATTTGCGTCACTTGAAATCCATCGATGTCTTTAACAATATATCTATCATTTCTTAATACTTTACTAACAACATAAGGATCTTTAAATTTTGGTAACAGTTTACTCCGGGAGTGACGTCGATATTTTTAATTACTCCTAATTTATATTTCATAATCTCCTAACTTATATTTGGTAGCGTCTTTGCGTTTCTTGTCGTATAATCGTTCATTTTTCTTTTGATTAATAATAATATTTTCCGATGCAGTATCTCTTATTTCTGTTAAATTCCTATTTTCATCGGAATATTGATCGAGAATCGATCGCAACGCATCATTTGCTGCACCCCGCTGATTGATACCGAATAGTAAGCGACTTGGATTCTCACCCGTAGACCGACATATCGTATTATTTAGTGTAAATTCTACCAAACTCAATACTTGTTCCCATTTCGATGGATGTTCAACTAGTTTAGATAGCATTGGCGTAAGCGATCTATTAATTCTTTCTACTTGTCCGTTAGCGCGAGGAGTTCCGATAGCAATTAATATGTGTTGTATCAATTCCGTTTTAAGATAATCTTGAAAATTATGAGACGTGAAGATCGGAAGAGCACACGTCTGAACTCCAGTCACTT
>NW_012026851.1:38172-39580 GCF_000956235.1 Wasmannia auropunctata | reverse complement strand
TCATGTACTTATGTAATATTTTATAAAAGACCAATGAATTTAATTAGACACAGCATCTGACAATTATGTATGTAACAAAAACTGATACCTGAAAAAAGAAAGTAAGACGAGAAAGAAGGAAAGAAGAGTAAGCGTTTTGAAACGAAGAGAATTCAATTCGTTGGTCTTTTATAAAATATTACATACGTGTCGCTTCACCTTCGTGTGTTACATACATAATTGTCAGATGCTGTGTCTAATTATCACAGCGAATAATTAGACACAGCATCTGACAATTATGTATGTAACACACGAAGGTTAAGCGACACGTATGTAATATTTTATAAAGGACCAATGAATTTAATTAGACACAGCATCTGACAATTATGTATGTAACAAAAACTGATACTAGAAAGAAAAAAGTAAGACGAGAAATGGAAGTTATCGACTTAATATGCTTTTTTTAGATAGGATATGAGATATATGTAAAAGATATGTAAAAGTAATGAGATATTTAATATGATATTTGTATTTGTGCGTGGGTGCGTGGGAATTTCTCAGATAACGTGCGCGTACGCCTTCTCGCGCTACCATTGATTTCGCAGCAGCCCCGTCCCTGATTGGCTGCCGATAGCGCTAGACTCGCTGAGTCGCGCTGTGTGACCGCGAGATGCGATCTCTCGCTCATTTCTGTTTGTATAGCCGTCGTGGCAAGACGTCTGTGTGCAATCGTTGAGGCCAAGCGTCGTTTCTGTAATACCGCGAGTTCGCAGTAATGAAGTATTCTGTTACTCGTTACTTCTCCCAACTTGTTATATCGGTGTGACCTTGCTCGATAAGCCCATTTCCCTTCCAGGCTATTCTAGTCCTAGATTATCAGAGAAGCGCGACCGGTGTTACGAGTCCTGATTGGCTCGCAAACTGATAAATATAATGTGCTGTTTGGGATATATCTATGCGATTAGATATATCCGTCGATGAAAAAGAAAAGCCTTTTAATCTATTCGCAGCCGCGATATCAGGTACATGTAGGTACGTATTTACGTATGTATAACTGACCATCATTACGCTAAAATTATTTAAGTATTGATTAATAGTGCAAAGTTTCTTTCTACATATTTTTAAACGTGAATTATCAAATTAAATCTTGTCGATGTACAGAGAATTATGAAGTTAAGTAATGTAAAACATCGTGTCTCTTACCACTTCTTCCATATCTGTTTCGCATCTGATATCTACTTTGTCGTGCATATGTACATAGTGGAAAACATTTTGTACTCAATTGTGTCAACGGGTCTTGTAAAAATTTATATTGAATTTTTAACGTACTCCAGTGTTTAACATAATCTGATTACGTTATTTAAATAAATTATGTTAAATTGATATTTAATGTTCTCAGTTATGTTAAAATAACATAATTTACGAGTAA
>NW_012026851.1:37613-38152 GCF_000956235.1 Wasmannia auropunctata | reverse complement strand
CCGTCCTTGTGCGCGTGTGAAAATTCGCGTCTTCGAGAGGGCCTTGTGCCCCAGTTACGGGATTTAAAGAGAGTTTCCGGGATCACGGGATCCCGCGGGACATATTAGTTCCCGAGTTCCGATTTCGTGTGTCGATCACGCTGCCCGTGTACGCCGAGCGCTCCGCGCCGGCGTACCCGCGAATATCACGCCCGCACTGCATGCTTCATGATTTTGCATGTCACGCGGATGGGCCGGTAATCTGCGAGTCGTACCGCCGAAAGAGAAACCGCTCTTAAATTTCCGTTTCCGAGACACGATCTTGTCGTACGATCGTGAAAGCGCGAATTGCGAGTCTGTTACGCCGAGTACGCTGCATTGTTGCGCGTCTCAAGTATTTCCGTCGATTATCGTATTCTCGTTTGTAATCTTTGAATGTAATACTCGTTCGCTCAATACACTTGTTATTTTCTTATTGTTACTAATTACTGTCGCTTCTTTCAGCCTATTCTCGCTCCCCCGAACCTTGACTATTTTCCTTCGAATCACCCCCTTTACCA
>NW_012026851.1:35649-37098 GCF_000956235.1 Wasmannia auropunctata | reverse complement strand
GTTTTCCGCTTTTGCCTTTCGGCTGTCGGGTCGATCACTTCCTTTCGGCATGATTGTAACGTGTACCTGTTTACGTGTACATTATAATATACCGTCCGTCACTCTCTCATCACGTGCCTGTCATTACATTTATTACATTATTATATAGTTACAATAAATTAAATCATATATGTATATCTAAATAGAAAGACAAGAAGAAAAAAAGACACCTGAATAATTTTAAATTTGAGAATTGTATTTAAATATAATATAATCTACAAAAATAAAACTTTTTATTAATACAATGCATTTGTATATATCAGCTAATACATACACTAATAGTTCGTAGTCTATGACTGAATTTTTGCCACATTTTTCCCGCAAGATTTTTGCCGCATCACGTTTATTATTATAGTTTTCACATAAATAAGTTACAAAATACCTAAATTTTTCACACACTATAAGTATTCTGACATAACTCGTAATACACATGCTTAACAATATACTCAATTCAAATATGAAGAGTGCGGTTGACGGCATTATGTATAAATGTGTAATGTCAGTTTTATTATAACATTTTCATCAATTTGACAAGTTGCACAATCAGATCATGGATTGTTAGCGATAATAACTTATAAAGTCAACTGTAAGAGTCACTCGATGTCTACACACATCTCTCGATGAATGTTTTTCACGTAGTATAAGGCAGTATCTGATACCTCGATTGTCGCCAATAAATAATTCCACAGAAGACACAGGTCCACGCTAATTCCAAAATATTCAAATATTTGTATGCTGTAGGTGTCAAAACAAACCTCCTTCCCAATATACAAGGCATATATCGAGATTTCAAAGTATAAAACGAAATATTGTAAAAAGAATATACTCCCTCCCAAAAAGTGATACACTAAAAAAACCCCGTACGATTTATATAAAAAAATAACTCCGGTCAAATTGCTTTGTTTTGAAATATGTTGTAGTTTTCATGATTCTAAATATATATTAAATTGCCATTTTTACCTAAAATCAACAGATGAAGAGATATAGAGCTTTAAAGTCATAGAATTTGGGTATCTGTCATATCTCCTTAAGATAACTAGATGCTTTCTTTTATTATATATGGTAATAGGTATGTATACAGGGTGTCCCAAAATAAACTTTTGTCCCTAAAATGTCATATTCCTGACTCAATTCTGAGAAGATTTTTTTTTTACCAAAATTTTATCCGAAGCTTAGTTTTCAAATTATAACAAGAAATAGTTAGCAAATTATTTGCTTGCTATTGTCGAGTGAACGCCTCGTGTGTCAGTAAATTGTCGCGTGTTTCTTTCTTCGAGTGATTTTTCAGTGGACGGATAATTAATCGACGGTGATTGTAAAGTACGTAACGGATATTAATTAGTAGATACATTAATAGATTTCTTGTGATTCTCTTCAAATGAATAGCTTGTATGTGAATCGAGTGTAAAA
>NW_012026851.1:33484-34222 GCF_000956235.1 Wasmannia auropunctata | reverse complement strand
TCTCTTTATAATTTGAAAACTAAGCTCCGCACAAATTTTTGCCAAAGGAAAAATCGTCTCAGAATGTGGTCAGAAATACGTATGTTTAAGGACAATATACTTATTCTGAATCACCCTGTAGAGAGAGACAGTGAGCGAGTGCAGAGAGGCAGTAAAGGAGAGAGAGAAAGATAAAGTGCGTTTCGTGTGCGGAATGAGTGAGTCGAAAGTGTTGAGACTGTTGTTAGCTGACCTCCGGCCTAAACCCGATATCATTATTCTGGGTAAGATCTTCTATTATTCATTAAATATTATTACTATTTTACAATTAGTACACTGAGAGAAAAATTTGTGATATTTACAACTATAATTGCATAGTAAAATAATTATAGTTAGGAGTATCATTTTTATAGTAATTATTATTATAAATATTGGTAATAATAACTATGTGCTTATAGTAATATCAACTTGTGGTTAACCATACTATTTTACAATTAGTAAACTTCATTTTGGACAGATTCTACACTGAGAGAAAAAATCATGGTAGAGTTTACTATACTATGAAAGTAAACATGTTGACTACAAAAAATATTTAATTTTACTATTTTTATAGTCAATACGAATATAATTTTACTAATTCTACTTTGTCTCATTAGTTAAACATGTAACCCTGAAACATTGTTGGCACAATAATCATGAATAGTATTACTAACAACTATTTATTGTTTCAACTATAACAATCCGCTAATAATACCATTA
>NW_012026851.1:32803-33464 GCF_000956235.1 Wasmannia auropunctata | reverse complement strand
GGGTACTTCCTCCGCGTTGCATCCCCGCTACTGATGCATTAACCAATCGCGACCCGCGCGTCCCTCAAGTATTGATTGGCTATCGAACGCGTTACCGGAGGGATCTCTTCATGGTCCGTGCTAGATCGTGTATTTCGGCGGTGTTGCTTGCGCGACGCCGCCGAAGTATTGTTCGCGTTCGCTCGCATCGCCTGTGCGGTGTGCGAGCGAGACGCGATGCGTTTTGTTACGTGGGAGCGCTATACGATACGCTCCAAAGTTATCATGTAACATCGGAGCTACAACATTTGTTACCGCGATATATACCTATGTCGAATAGATCATCTTTTAAAATACAAACATTGTGTAATACACAGCAGGCCTCTGTAAACCACTCTGCCAAATAAACTCAGGAATTTTCTTAACATCAGTCAACGGTAAATAATCTAAGAGAATCCGAAATCGTATCTTTAAATGACCTATAGCTCGCTCTATTGCCATTCTAGTAGATGATAGACAGTAATTGAAATTTTGCTGTCTATTTGTTAAATGCCCATTGTTTCTATATGGTACCATTAAGTGTGGATGAATACCATATGCAGCATCCCCTATTAGATGGGAATTTTGAGCAAAATATACTTCAGGCATTGTAAGAAATTCTGCTACCGGTGAATTACGAAAA
>NW_012026851.1:26881-32783 GCF_000956235.1 Wasmannia auropunctata | reverse complement strand
TATAATTTTAACTAGCATCATTGAATTGCTTATCTCAAAAATTATAAGAAATGATGTCTTTTACTTTTCCCAAGCACAGCAAAAATAGGCTTTTTTGTAACACTCTTCTTTGGAATTGTTTTAAGGCCAATTTAAATAATTTTTTAAGATTATTTAAATTGCTTATACAATTTAAATAATTTTTTAAGATTATTTAAATTGCTTATACAATTTAAATAATTTTTTAAGATTATTTAAATTGTATAAGCAGAAATTTCTTTACTCAATTATCTCCAACACATTTGCATGATTCTTTGTGTGCTTGCAAAAATCCCTATGCACAATTGTGCGTTTGTGTGCATTAGGGCAAAAGAACGTTCAGAAAATTGTATCAGGATTTTTGAATGAAATCGATTCTTCTGTGATACGTGCACGCAAAACGCGAATTCACTTCGAAAAATCAAATTTGCTATAATTTCTCAAGTTCCCTGGAATGTGAGAATAAGCGCTCTATTTGGCGCCTACTATAACGCATATAGCAAGTTGCTATCGTTCCTGGGCCTTAGCTTCGCCCGGACGGCCCGGGCGGCCCGGGAGATAGCAAGGCGCTCGCGAGTGGGGGAACGCTACTGGCTATTAGTCTTGTCTGGAGCCTCGGACTCTTGCCCGAGTCGCGGTAAGGAGAGTAATTCTGGAATCTTCTAAAATCTTCGCGACATAGTATCTCACTACGACTAATTAGAATCTCATCGTGCAGTTTGGAAATTGGGTCGTATCATACCCGCCTGGTTGTAGATCCCACAAAGAAAAGAAGAAAGAAAGAAGAGTCGCGGTAAGGTGCTAAACGATACTTCTCTAGTGGCATTTTTTGCATAAGTGAACATCGACATGGAGCAGAACAATTTCGTGAAGCAGCAGTTACAATTGTGGGAGCTAGAAGTGTATATGCTTTATTGAATTAATTAAAGAAAGGTGTTACGAAAAGGCCTGTTTTTGCTGTACTCGGGAAAAGTAAAATATAGACATCATTTCTTATAGTTTTTGGAACAAGCAATCCAATGGGACTAGTTAAAATTACATTATATGACAGGAAAATATAAAAAATCGAGTTTAAATCGGGAAAACGCGTGGCGTCGTAGTCATTCGCGAGACAAGTCACTACGCTGCATGTGTCGATAATATGCAGTGTGTTATACATTATGTTTCTGTCATAACAAATAAAGAATTTGTTATAAAAATACTATATTTATTATTTAGTAGCGAAAATATCAGGCGCAACGGAAAGTTTCGTGCGCTTGCACGAACATGTTCGAGTCGCGACTTTCTTCACCCGACGAATCGTCATACGTCTTCTGAGTGAGCCACTTATTTTTCTGACTTTAAACTCAATTTTTGATGTGTTCCCGACATGTGACATAATTTTAACTAGCATTATTGGTTTTCTCGTCTCAAAAACTATAAAAAACGATGTGGATCGTCGAAGGATCGTGCGTAGGGAGGATTAAGTCCATACACTCGTTTTGTATCAAACACTTAGTTTATTCTGTTCAATTGTATGTATATTATGTAATGTATATGTAAATGAGTCCACCACCTCGATATGCGCGGCACTCTGACGACGGAGTGGCGCGGTCAGTCCGGGTCGCAAATGCGTTGTCGAGGGCTCGGCCTCGATGGTGCGGCAGGTAATGGTCGCAATTCCTTTATCGAGGACTCGGCCTCGTGCGGCGAGGACTCGGCCTCGAATTGCGAGGATTCGTCCTCAGGCGGCGTGAAGCTCGGCTTCTTGCCAGAGGACTCGGCCTCGTGATGTCCGTGCGGCACGCTCGACCGGAACTCGCTTGTGCCGGATGCGTCCGCCGGAAATAGTTCCACGTCGCAAGTCGTGTCACTTCGGGCGCGTGGCGTGTTTGCGCAGCCCGTTCTGGAACGATCCGCGAATCGTAGACTGTTCGATTGCACGATCGATGTCACAATTCGCACTGTGCCGATTATACGTAATGTTTCGCTGCTTCGACACGGTGTTCGCGACTCGCCGTTGCAGTCGTCACGAAATGCGGGCCCGATCGGTCTCGCGTCGCGGCGCCTTAGCTCGAATGTCCGAATTCGACGTCCGCACTGCACTTCGACACTCGTTTCGAGCACAGGACGTACAAAATGTCTGGCTGTCGCGTTTGCGTTCCTTCGCGTTCACGACCCGCGACACTCTTCTCGAAGAGTTTTAGCTTCGAAACAATAATCACGCTCACAATGCTTGTTAATCGAATGAAGTCGGCGCGTACGTGTACTCAGATCCGAGGTCGAAACGATTGTTGGAACGATTGAGAGAGGACTTCCAAAGGGTTGTCCTATATATAGGGTACTTCCTCCGCGTTGCATCCCCGCTACTGATGCATTAACCAATCGCGACCCGCGCGTCCCTCAAGTATCGATTGGCTATCGAACGCGTTACCGGAGGGATCTCTTCATGGTCCGTGCTAGATCGTGTATTTCGGCGGTGTTGCTTGCGCGACGCCGCCGAAGTATTGTTCGCGTTCGCTCGCATCGCCTGTGCGGTGTGCGAGCGAGACGCGATGCGTTTTGTTACGTGGGAGCGCTATACGATACGCTCCACGATGTCAATTTCACTTCTTTCAAACAAGCGGGGTAAAAATCGGTCTTTTCGTAACGGCCGTTTTTGACAAATTTTTAAGAAAAAAAAACTTTACAAACTTTGTTATATTAAAGACAAAAATTTTTTTTTAAACAAAAATTTGTGCTTTTTCCAAAAATAATAAACTCATTTACGTATTTGCGTATCTAGTTTTATAAAAACGCTATACGTGTAGATTATCAATAGTAGATATAATAGGCGGGTTCTACTCCATGGGGCTACGAGGGGGGGGGTCAGGGGGGTCCGCGGGGGTCCGCGGGGAGAGGGTCCGCGGGGGTCCGCGGGGAGGGGGAAGCCGCGGAAAGCCGCTCGCTCAGCTGGCCTGACCGCAAGGTCGTTGATGCGGGTGTCGCGGGGCCGGGGGAACCACGTCGTGGGTGCGGGGACCGCGGAGAGAGGGGAACCGCGTTGTGGGTGCGGGATGCGCGAGGAAGAGGGAACCGCGTTGTGGGTGCGGGATGCGCGGGGAAGAGGGATACCGCGTCGGAGATGCGGGTATCGCGGGGAAAGGGAACCGCGCTCGCGCTCGCCGCGTTCGCCGCCGCCGCCGCCGCCGTGTTCGCCGCCGTTGCGCACAGGCCCCACCGTCCCACCCCGCGGTCCCGCCCGTTATCGCTCGCGGACCCACCCGTTATCGCTCGCGTTCGCGAAGATAAAGAGGAAAAAGAAAATATTGTAATTAAAATTAAAAAATACTTATTTAAAAAGTTATATTATTGAATTTTAGAAAAAATGAATATTTAGTGGTAAGTCTAAGTCCACTCTACCGCACCTATCTGTCGCCATCTGCAACAGATAAAAGGAGCCAAATATTTTAAAAGAATGCAAAGAGAGATAGAATGAAGAAAGGATAGCTATTTAAAAAATACTTACCCTAGCTGTCGCAGACAACTGCTCTCTCTCGCGAACTCACCTCCTCCCGCGAGCTCACTTGCGAGCTCCTCGCGCCGCTGTCCCCCGACGTCTCGCGCGGGCTCTCCCGTGGGCCCTCCCGAGGGTTCGCATCCTCCCGTGGACTTCGCGAAGGCGTCCTCGCGTCTCACCACGCCTTCATCTGCGGTTTTACCCACGGAGGCATCCTCGCCCTCGCTTCATTACCATCGTCGTCATCGTCGTCGTCATCATCGTCATCATCGTCACTATTGAGGAGATCATTCTGAAAAAAACATCGTATCTATCCAATAGTAAAAACGTTGAAGTTATCTGAGAGTAATTGCTTTTGTACTTACCATGAATTGTCGATGCTCCTCAGCCTCCACCCTCTGCTGTAGGCCCACCATCCATACGTCATCCCTCTCGTCACTGTCCAACATACGACACTCCCAAATCCTCGTATCATATAAACAATTGGATTTCAATGTCTTATGAACAAAGCAGAATATATTATCGTTAAACTTATTATGATCTTTTAGCACTGTTTTAAACCCATTTTCACGTTCGCGAAGAAGAACTGCCAGCGGTGGCATACACTCTTGATCCGCAACTTCATACATGGTGGACTGACACTAAAACTAAACATACAGTCCGAGATGCTCCTACCCGAGAAAGATAAAAATCAAATGCGCTAGTATTCAAACACACGTTATAATAACTTCTACATCTTAATGTGCAAGCGTCTAGGTACATGTTATACTTACCACTACATCTCCATGTCGCGATAATGTTGTGAGGACAAAGATACATGTTATACTTACCACAACATATTAACGTTGACACATCTCCATGCAGCGGTAAATGATAACACATAGGTATAACTAGACGCGGGGTCGCGAAAGGGGATTCCAGCGCGGGCCCAGTTGCAATTTTCTTTCTCTCTCCCTCACGCGGTATCTCCGTCCCACCCATTGCATCATTCTCGCGCGCGATGTAATTCAACAAAGAGAGAAGGAACGAAATAATTTAATGTATATATACACATAATGTATATATACAATTTAACACATGATGTATATTTAATGCATAGTTAATTACGTAACGCATCGTACACAATATGATCTGATGCGTAAGCTATTATTTCATAATCAATAAGCGAAGTTTTATCATACATCTTATGCAAAATATTTATCGCATCACCTTTATTCACGACACAATTTTGATGTAAATAAACGACAAACTGCTTAAATTTTTCAATAATAGCATCTGTATTTTGACTTAGATAAAAGTATACTTGCTCAACGCAATGTTCGAGTTCGAATATAAAAAGCATAGTTGACGGCTTCATATACATACAAGTATCATTAGTGTCAATTCTACTCTAATATTTTCAGTACGTATATTTACAAGTTCTACAACCAGGTCTTAAATTGTTAGCGATGACGGAATGCTTGACTGCAGAAATCGCTCAATGTCCATACGTCTCTCTCGATGAACATCTTGTACAATCCGTAAGGCCACCAGTTAGATATTTTATACGCGTCAAAGATAAAAATGAACGTGTTAGCATTCTCAATGTCATGGTAATGTTACGAAGACACATAGCATGAAACCGTCATCAAACCGCCTATCGAACCGATACCCCTGTTCTATCGAACTGATACCGCTGATCTGTCGAACCGATATCGCTGATCTGGCGAACCGATACCGCTGTTCTGTCGAATCGCCTGTCTGTTCAATCGAACCGCCTGTCGAACCGCCTGTCTATTCAATCGAACCGCCTGTCGAACCGCCTGTATATTCAATCGAACAGCCTGTCGAACCGCCTGTCTGTTCTATCAAACCTCTATTAGTTTAACTTTAAAGAAAATCATATTCTTTCGCGACCATCATTAGTTAGATATTTTATACGAGTCAAGATAAAAATGAACGTGTCAGCATTCTCGCACATGTCACATCTCGATGTCGTGGTAATGCTATGAAGGCACATAGCCGATACAACTCTTCTGTCTATCAGTCTTAACTACAAAGAAATCACATCTTATTCTGTTATAAATATATAGCTGTTATAAAAAATTCGATTCGATCATGTAAATGCTTGATTCACACAACTCTAAAATTCATGTAGATTTCTATGTGAAAATCCATGTGGGTTGCTATAAATTATTTTAACAAAAAAAATTTTTTTATAATTAATTAGGTATTATTATTTGTAGAGTTTAATTTGTTTTGCATGTTTTTTTTTAATATTAGATCCCTAGAACTTCAGACTTGTACGCTAATGCTGAACTAATGACATTTTGTATAAAGGAGTTATTCTTTCCATTAGATAGATGCCAGAATAAAGTATAAAATATCTCGCGTAAACTGTTGATTTTTTCGATAATTCCACCGAAC
>NW_012026851.1:25934-26861 GCF_000956235.1 Wasmannia auropunctata | reverse complement strand
AAGTATCTTATATAAAGAGAAACGGAGCAAACCAATAAAACGTGTAACACTAGGTGTAAACCAAAAAAATGATTTGTATAACATTCCTAGATCCATTCTTAAACGCAGTACCAGTACACGTTTCTAAAGGAAAAATAATTATAAAACGAAAAACTCCGTTCCTCCGTTTTTCTTTCCCAATGGGGAAAGGGTGTTATAGCCCGAGTGCTATCACGCTATAAGCCTTGCATTTCGGCATATATTATAATTATTTTTTCTTTAGAAACATATACTGGTACTGCGTTTAAGAATGGTTCTAGGAATATTATACAAATTATTTTCTTTGTCTAGTGTTACACGTTTCATTGGCTTGCTCCGTTTCTCTTTATATAAGATACTTATTATTACTATTGCTACTATTATTAATAACTTGGTAAATCCGCTCCGTTTTTTTTTATATAAGATACTTTTTATATAAGATACCACAGTCACAGAGTCGTTACAGCGTGAAAAATAAGTATTTAAAAAAAAAGTGAAGATTATTCGATCAGTGAATAATTAAAGATTATTATACTACTTGTGGATTCCGAAAAAAGTTGGTAGTTTTGAGTATATAGGCGGATATTAGAAATAGGTACAACAAAACATGTTCGTAAATGTGATCAGCTCAAGAAAATTACTCATAACAGTAAATTTTACTGCTAAAAAGAAAAAAAACATAATTAATTATACACATCTCTATACACTTCTGAACCGAGTGTGAGTTACATTTGTACGAGTATAAACGGAAAAATATTCGATTATGCTCGAAAGAAAACTTTAGCAACAAAGTTATCAGTTATCACTTTAGGTTAAACACTAATTGGAACATGTTCGGGTGCATGTGTTTTATACCGATTTATGACCACAGCTTCAAAGCGAGAAAATGTATCCGCCGGTCACAAAATC
>NW_012026851.1:23064-23852 GCF_000956235.1 Wasmannia auropunctata | reverse complement strand
ACATCTTTGCTCTAAGTCCGACGAATTCGATCATAATTGCGTCATTGTTTTCATCCTTCAGGCCTGGAACCTTTTTATTAGCGAGCGGAATGTCGTACGCACTGCCGATTGTATAATCGCTCGTATCAAATTTCCTAATGTCACGCTTCATGATTGCGCATTTCTATCGTAATCAGATTCTCCGAAAAGACGCTACGACTGTGAAAATTCGGTTTCGCGATCATTGCCTCCGCATCAAATCTACCTTCCCATTTCATTAAGAGCCGCACATTTACGTGATTGCGCACATTCTCCATGGTTTTACTAAATACCACGTTATTCATCAATTTATACAAATTCATTTCAAATTCATTCGTGGCTAATGTTCTAAATTTCATATTTAGTTCGATATAATCATGAAGTCATGGAGATTGCATGAATTGTAATACGCGATGAATCTTTGCGATACGGAGGCCGTGACGAGTACACTGTTGCAGACATCGATAATGTATGACGTAACACTTCTTATCGTATTGCAAGGAGCTTGTCCTGCCGCTTGCCGGACGGTTTATCGCGCGTCGAACAGAACGGTAGGTCAGTGTGCGCGTCATAAAGATGTTGCGGATTCTCCAAATCTACCTCGATTCATGCCGAGAATTTTTTAATATTTTAAAATAAAGATATGCTAACAAAGGCATTAGTTTTTACAATATCCAGCCACATGCGAACTGCGCACCGCATAATCGTCGGACTTGAAACACAACGTATTGCATGAAGCCGGAATTTACATGTAACATAACAATTAAATT
>NW_012026851.1:18507-19592 GCF_000956235.1 Wasmannia auropunctata | reverse complement strand
GGTCGTGTTAGTTGTGTCAGATACATTAATAAACCGATTGCTTCACGAAAAGGGTAATCATCACATTTTCCTTCTTTACTATTCATAATAGAAGTGATGCTGTGTGGGTCAATCGGCACACTTACAGGGTTTGCATCACCCATCCCAAAACGATCAAGGATTCGCTCAATGTAATTTCTCTGATGTAGGAAAATTGAATTGCTTTCTCTATCTCGTTCAATTTGTATACCTACAAAAGTGCTTAACTTGCAATCATTTACTTCAAAATAGTCTTTTAATGTATCTAAAACTTCATTGAGCGCATCCTTCGTTTCTCCTATCAATAATCCGTCGTCAACATAGAGCGCTAGAAAAACAAAAACGTCATTGATATAACCACGATAAATACAAGGATCTGCTAAACTAGGAGTGAGATTGAATTGTTTCAGAAATTTATCAAACTTTATGTTCCATTGTCTCGACGCCTGTTTTAGGCCGTAAAGAGATTTTAAAAGTTTACATTTGTCACCTTTATTCTTAACATCTACACCTTCCGGTACGTCCATGTAAACTTCTTCGTGCAAATCTCCATTAAGAAATGCGGTCTTGATATCAAATTGAATAATTTCAAGATCAAAGTGAGCTGCTATAGCTAATAAAGTACGTATGGATTCATACCGTGCTACAGGAGCGAAGATTTCATCGTAATCGATACCTGCCTTTTGAGTAAAACCTTTTGCGCATAACCTAGCCTTATATCTTGCAGGTTCCGTGGGCGACAAGGTCTTTATCTTAAAGACCCACTTGTATCCGATTGTCGTTTTCCCTGCCGGCGGTTGCTCGATTATCCATGTCTGATTTTTTTTATGAGCAGATAATTCTTCATCAATAGCGTTTTGCCATAACTTTGCATCTGGACCCGAAAGAGCTTCTTCAAATGTCGCAGGTTCTTCAAGGAGGACCAAGTTCGCTTCATATCTGCTTGGCCTCTTTAGCTTGTCTCTGTCTCTAAGTTGACGTTGTGGTTTTGGAGATGTAGGTTTATCTTCTTCTGTTGTCTCCTTCGCATCATCTTCTCTGCATGTAGAATTTTTTGTTGTAACCTT
>NW_012026851.1:17800-18487 GCF_000956235.1 Wasmannia auropunctata | reverse complement strand
AATTAAAAAGAAAATTTATGTAAAAAACATTTGGCGCTGCCAAATGTTTAAAAATGTTTAAAAATGGATTCTAATAATGATTTGGGAGAAAATATATACAAGTAGTACTAATTATAATACTACTAATATTACTACTGTTAAATATAATTTTAAAAATAATTCAAAAATAAAGAAAGATGAAGTTGAAATTACTTTTGGTCAAAAATTCAAAGTTGTAATTTAAATAGTAACGTACATATACATAAATTAAACATGTATGTTGTAGCAGTATAAAAATAACTATTACGAAGATCTATTGAAATTAAAAACTATATAATTTAATAAATATTAAAACTATTTATTTAGTATAGTATTAAACGTTACATGGAATGAAAACATTTGGCAGCGCCAAGTGTTTTTTACATAAATTTTCTTTTCAATTAAATTATTTTTCTCATTTTGTTCTATTATTTTTTTTAATTTTTTCTAATAATAATTGAGTTGAGTAAAGTAATACGATTTTGTAATATATTTTAAAGAATTAAATAACAATTACCATTGGGTTGAAATAGAAAGAGTTAATAGGCATAAAGATTACATTATTGTAAGTCTCGCTTCGACGTACTTACAACGTCACACTTAGAAATAAGCAGGTCACTGTTGCAATCTAATATTGCAACGATGACCCATAATAATTGAGGATGCCGA
>NW_012026851.1:16821-17780 GCF_000956235.1 Wasmannia auropunctata | reverse complement strand
TAAAATACATAAAATGTATAAATTAATAATAAATATTTAATCGTTTTAAAATATTATTATAAAATAAAATTAAATAATTTTATTTTATTTTTAATTAATTAATTTAAAATATTTTAAATGTATTTTAAAACGATTAAATAAAATTATTTAATTTTATTTTATAATAATATTTTAAAACGATTAAATTAATTAATTAAATAATTTAATTAAATAATTTAATTAATTACATTTATATATTTTATGTATTTTAAAACGATTAAATTAATTAATCAAAAATAAAATTAAATTATTTAATTAAGTAATATTAAAAACATTAATCGACAAACATTTTTTATTATTTCCCTTTTCTGTCAGGAAAGTGAAATAATAAAAAATGTTTGTTGGCTGATGTTTTTAATATTACTTAATTAAAATATTTAATTAATATTGATTTTGTATATTAATTTATTCGTTTCTAAATTTAATTAATTAATTAATTTAATCGTTTTCTGTCAGGAAAGTGAAATAATAAAAAATGTTTGTCAACTGATGTTATTAATATTATTTAATTAAATAATTTAATTAATATTGATTTTGTTTATTAATTTATTCGTTTATTTTATTGTATTTTAAGAGTTCATACTTATTCTACTGATATAAATTATGATGTTGAATTTGCGATTGACTTTTCTACAATTAAATTGGACTCAAATTAAGAATAAGAGCAATAAATGTTAATGGAGATTTCATCGAACCTTTGCAGTATTCGTTCGGCACCGTGCCGTTTAGCTGTGCCCGTCGCGCGCCGGCCGATCGTCGATTTAATGCGCCGCACCTTATGGTTGTTTCAACAGTTCACTATTCAAGAATCATTGACACCTCAACATTTTGCTATTAACATTTTCGATTCAGTTTTTTATGAGGAATACGTAGATGCCAGCTCCTCCGGGTGACCTGGAGATCGGAAGAGCACACGTCTG
>NW_012026851.1:14305-15492 GCF_000956235.1 Wasmannia auropunctata | reverse complement strand
TATAATAAATAACATAAAACATTTATAAAGACTTATGTACTTTACTATTTTATTAAATTAAACCAATTTATGATATAATTTACATTTTACATGATGTAAATTATGTTAATAATCAATTTATTCACTTCTATTTGAGTAAGCGTTTCTTATCGTTTTTGCTAAGACATTCGAGATAATTCCTCTAAATTGTGGTATGCACCATTTAAAAAATATTTATTATACTTTAACAGTTAAAAAATAGAATATAATCTTTGGTATTATATACGTTAATACTTGAACTTAATTTAAAAAAATACTTTGTTCATTTATTTGTACCAGTTTATTTTTATAACTTATTTAAATATAAAAGCACACTAATAGGGACAGGCACACTAATAGGGACACTTACCCTAAATGTGGCTCGTAAATAGTAAGAAAAAATCAAAATCCAAAACCTTTATATATACATATATGTATATATACAGAGTGTCCCATTTTATATTTGACAGTCAATTATTTGGAAATCGCGAGGTTTGAGAGAAAAATGTTTCAGACAAAAGTTATAGGGCTTCGAGGGGGACATAAGATGATAACATTGGTTTGACTCTGAGTGGCGTCGTCAAGGTCAGGACAAGGTCACTTTAAATTTTTTAAATAGAACCCCCCATTTTTTATTGCATATTCTTATAGCTTATCTCGAGAGCTTAATTGCCTTTTATACAAGCATCTCTAAAAAGAAGTTAATATCATAACGTCAATTGGCAGTGATTGTCACGGCAGTTATACATTAAAGCGATCGGACGTAGCAATTTATAAAGTTGTTAAAGTATGTGACAATTGAAATGACATTTTCGATTAATGAACGATCTGAACCGGAACTTAGAAAACCTTCGTGATTTGTTTCTCATTATCGTACATCTTACGCACAATCCTCTATTATAAAGGGCCAAGATTGCCAAGATGGCTCAATCAAGTCCGGGCCTCAGGGCAAATTGGAATTCAGTTATTGAGAATCTGTTATAGAATTGTCGGAATGAATTTCTTCGGCATTAATTTTCCTATCGATTTCTTTATTTTAGAGGCACGGCAACGTGGATGTTTGAAGAGACGGGGATATTGTCGTCGGAGTAAATTGTCAATAGCATCCGTTTTTTAATTAAAATAAATTATTTCAGATATTTGCTAGATATTTTATAAATAATATAATA
>NW_012026851.1:12167-14285 GCF_000956235.1 Wasmannia auropunctata | reverse complement strand
ATGGGGAGGAGTGAGGTTAAAAGAAAAAAAAATATATACTTTGGCATATGCGGACGACGTGGTGTTGCTGGCGGAGGAGGAAGGAGGAATGAGGGCGATGATGGCGAGGTTGGAGAATTATATGAGAGAGAAGGGGCTAACGGTAAATGTGGAGAAATCGAAGATTATGAGATTTGGAAAAGGGGGAGGGAGAAGGAAGAAATTTAAATGGAGGTGGGAAGGTAAAGAGATAGAAGAGGTCACCGAATTTAAATATCTAGGGTATATTTTTCAAAAGAACGAAAAACAAGATAAACAAGTAAAGGATAGGGGAAAGAGGGGGATGAAGGCGATGAGACAGGTGTGGGGGATAGAGAAGAGGAGATTCAGAGGGGATTGGGGAAAAAGGCTATGGATGTTTGATGCGCTGATTTGGACTGTGATGGCTTATGGGATGGAGGTGTGGGGATGGGAAGAAAGGGAAAAGATGGAAAGAACACAGGAAAGGTATTTAAGATGGATGTTAGGAGTGAGTGAAGCCACGCCAGGGTACATGATTAGAAAGGAGTTGCAAAGGAAAAAGTTGAGGACAAGAGCGGGAAGGAGGGCTTGGAATTATGAAAAGAGGTTAGCGGAGGGGAAGGGGAGTGAGCTGGCAAGAAAATGTTGGGAGGAGATAAGAGAGAGAACGAAAAGGGGAGGGAGACTGTCGGTTTGGGAAGAGGAAAGGAGTAGATTCTTTGAGGAAAGAAGAGTGGAAGTGAAAGGAATGGAAAAAGAGAGAGAGAAGGGAAGGTTCGAGTTTGAAAGACTGGAAGGAAAAGACAGGGAGAATGAAAGGGAGGAAAGATGGTTAAAAATAAGAGGGTCAAGAAATAATAAATGGTACGAGAGAATAAAGGGGGACGGGCTGCCGAGATATTTGAAAAGAGGTGGGTAGAGAATAGATGGAATAGAGTAGCGAGGTACAGATTGGGAGGAGGAGTTAGGAAAGGACTGTATTGGGGGAAGGAGAAAGACAGGACGTGTAGGATGTGCAAGATGGAGACGGAAACATGGGAGCATGTGTGGGAGGAATGTGGACAATGGGGTGCGACGGGTAATTGGGCAGAGATGGTGGAGATGATTTTGGGCGAGGAAGAGGAGGGAGAGGAGTGGTTGAGAAGGTTGGAGAGTTTTAGGAATGGGGGTGGAGGAGAAGAGAGAGAGGTGGATAAAAAAGAGAGAGAGAGAATGTGGAGTGAATGAGGGGGTGAAGGGGAAAGGGAGAGAGTGAGAGAGAGGGAATGAGTGAAGAGGAAGAGAGAGAGTTTGAAAGATCGGAAGATAAAATTGAAATTGAAGCTGAAAATATGGCTTAAGAGGAAATCAGTTGCGACGGGTCCGTGTTGCCAGATTGGGGTTTTTTTCCCCAAAGTGGCGAATTTTTATGTTAATGGAGAAAATTTGGGGAACAAAAAATTGTGGGGAAAAATTTGGGGAAAATTTTAGACTTGGGGATTTTTTTGGGGAATAATTTTCAAAAATTGTTTGGGTTTTCAAGCAACGCGATCAAGCCTATTGCAATACAGAGCTGCGTTCAGAAATTCACGGTATATTATTTTATTCTTGTTATTCACCGAATATACAAGGACAAAATGATATCTAGATGCACCTAGGTGAAATTTCTGTATGCAGTTCAGTAAAAATGGACAGAAATAAACAAATGAAATATGATTAATAAATGAGATGTACGTTTTCTCATTTGATTCATTTTAACTCTTAGCCCTTAGGCTAGATTAAGGTTAAGTTTATAAGGTTAATTAGACTTTATATTAAATTAATTTAATATACTCGAATATAAGTATGTCCAAAACAAAAAGAACGTATAAAAAATCCTGGGAATTAATACCAGAATTTTCTGGTAAGTTTACATTATTTAATTATTAATATTTCTTCTAGATAATCATGCATATGTGTTACCGGCTACGTCGGTTTTTCTTAAAAATAAATTTAAAAAATTAATGATAAGGCAGGCATTACTTCTTACTATGATAAATAATTATAAAATGGCTCTCTGTCTTGTCGGGCGATAATACTAAAGCATATTGCAATCTTTGTCGATGTTCACTTCAGGCTCACAAGAAGGATATTCAAAAA
>NW_012026851.1:0-528 GCF_000956235.1 Wasmannia auropunctata | reverse complement strand
CGTTTCCGTTTTCTTTCGTTTTCTTTTGTGCGTCCTTCGTTAGGCGGCGAACGGCCGTGTCATTGTTTTCGCATTCCTTTACGCTCCACTGCTCGCGTTCGAGGTATTAAGCCCCGAAAATTATCGCCGTGTATATTCCGTTTCAGTGACCGTGGTCGCGTGTATAGGTCGTTTCAAATTTTGTTTTCGTGGACTGCGTGCGAGCAGTCCGTACTATTATCACTCAGCGATCCCGTGGGGACGTTCACAACAAGCGAATTCCTGACCCGTTAGTGAGGGAAAATACGAGCGCGTCCTCAACCTTGCGTGCCCTTGAGAGCGCTATTTTTTTTTCTTTCTCGTTGTTTTGTATTACCGATTTACGTTCCCGGCGTACCGCGCTCACGGACTCCCGTTCTCGTTACCGAATTGATTTCTTTCTTTCTCGTTCACGATGTCGGAAGAGGGCTCGAGATTCGGATGGATATACAAATTATCGTCCGACGCGTTAAGAGAAGAGTTATCGCGTAGAGGGTTAGACGTTGAAGG
>NW_012026850.1:669065-669774 GCF_000956235.1 Wasmannia auropunctata | reverse complement strand
GGTACCTCTCGAGCTGTCGAAATGTCGATTCCGATCGGAATAAGTTATGATACTTTGAAAGCTGCAGTGTTACATCTAGCATAAACATTAGTTACATTCAGTATCGAAGATACTGCCTCTCACTTCCTTAGTTGGTGTCGTACAATACTTAATTCTTTTTCTTTTTTCTAATTGAAAGAAATATCAAGATTAGATTCAGATTATAAAATATATATAGGTTATACGTGTACAAATATTCCGATTGAAATTATAATCTTACGTGTTCAATATACAATTGTAAAAGTAGAAATAGAATCATATATATTACTTTTTATGTTCACCTTACTTGTATATATTTTATAAAAAAATATATATATACACACATAAATTTAATATATTATATACATATATTAGAACCACGCCAGTTTTATGAAATATATACAAGTAAGGTGAATATAAAAAGTAATATACGATTCTATTTCTACTTTTACAATTGTTTATTGAACACGTATGATTATAATCTTAATCGGAATATTTGTACGATGATGTCGGTGAAGGTATCCGTCATTAACTATTTGCTCGGTGAGAAACGATGTAAGCAAGACATTTTGAATCTCTTTATTCTTCTAATTCTTCTATGTGATTGGCTCTAAAAGTCCATTTTACCCGTTCCTCTCGTCTGATTATGTTCATTCCGTGACTTAGAGAAATAGGCGGAAAACCGATTCCG
>NW_012026850.1:665252-666501 GCF_000956235.1 Wasmannia auropunctata | reverse complement strand
TCCAAAGTTATAAGGATTTTAATTTGAATTTTTTGATTAGATTTGGCCATAGAATTCGAAAATTCTCAGGAAAAAAGCAACAGAAGCATTTCTGTACTCTAGTTCTGAATAAATGATAACATTCTGCACAATCCTTATTACTCAAACTATATGAGAAGAGCATATTCGTTAAAATCAGTCCTTTAACTTTTTGCTACTATTGTAGGTACTAAACATCCTTAAAAGTTGTCATTTTTGGCCACTCAAGATTAATCTGTCAAAAAATCCGCACTAATATAATCAGAAATTGTATATAAATTAAATATTTGCGTTATTTTATGTCCTACTTATCTTTTTACTCGTATTTTATTTGTAAAATATAATATTTACCCTTAATGGAAAAAATTGATCCTTCGTATGTCCTAATCCCAAAGATCCAAATTTATTGCAACCCCACATGTATAAATCTCCTGTGTTGGTTAGTGCCGCAAGTTGACTAATCCCACAATATATATTTGTTACCTAGCAATATAAAAAATTTATTGATGTATAGTTTATGAACGACATGTTCACGAAAGACTTTCGGATGGAAGACTTTTTACACTAATTCAATTTATTGTAATTACCTTGACATTACGATTGTACACATTATTACCAAACAATGTAGGAGGAATCATGGTTGGTTTTGATATTTTTTGCACTTGAGGTCCAAGACCGAGTATGCCATATCCCCATACATAGACATTACCATCATCTGTAACATAAATATATTAGCTAATATTACAAACACGTAAGCGTACCAGAAATTAATACGAAAGATATTTGAAACAGAAACTACTACTTTCTATTTGCAAAAACCACAAATAGTAATTATTAAAACGAAACTGGTGAATTTATACAAATTTTGATGCTTACTATTTAAGATCATGCAAAAACATCCACCTGCCGCAATGTCTACAATATGTCCCAATTCTTGTGTATCTAATTCCGTAGCAATGTTTACTTGATAACTATCTTCTCTGATTGGTAACTGACCGTACTCCGAATTACCCCAGCCATATACTCTTCCTTTATCTGTAGCAAAAATATTTTTATTCTTGTTAGTAATAATATACAGTCACCAAATTAATTGTCCGGACAATGCGTTAATATATCGATAATTTCTAAAAATTCAAGATAGAGCAACTTTGTTAAAAAAATTATTGTGACGAGATTTTTAAAAAAGCATTTTACAGCTTTAAATCTCCATTTTTCAAGTTGATACTTTAGA
>NW_012026850.1:664433-665232 GCF_000956235.1 Wasmannia auropunctata | reverse complement strand
CAAGTCCGTTGATTGGCTGCAAGAAAGAGAAGTTATCGGATCTCTCTATCCTATAGCCAATCAATATTCTTGAAATCTTTGTCGTACGACAAATGAAATCGTACCCTAACACGCACTGTTTAGCCGCAAACGGCGCTATAGTAGAAGCTTTTGATTGGCTTTTGATCGAGCATGGAACTATGGAAAACTTTATTTCACATGTTAAGAGGTTGTAACACAGTATAACCAGTAGGTCCACTCAGCGAAAAACTGAGTCTTCGCGCAGGTATCGCCGCGCAACTTTTGTTTTGGGTTGGATCCAATGAAATGTAAGACGATAGGAACGTACATACATATGTGCAGACAATTTATAAGCAAATACATCAGAAATTTTCTTTAGTGATCACTCCTACGAATAATTGTTACTAATGAAACGTTTTATTTGATTCACACATTGAATTTATTGATTTACTGTATCGAATCCATATTATTACTTATCTGTTTTATTACTTGTGAGGCACTTTTCTCAATTCGATCCTGGATTTAACATGGTGGATGCTCACGTGATCTGAAAAAGAAGATCAAAGGCGCCGACACGAAGTGGATCTACTGGTTATAACTAAAGAAAATTTCTGATGTATTTGCTTATAAATTGTCTGCACATATGTATACAGGGTGTCCCGTAACGCTTAATTAATATTTCAAGGCGTGAAAGAGAATGAAATTTTGAACTAAAAGTTCCTCTTTCAATTTTGGCTTAGACCATTATTTACAGAGTTATTAACGAATAAAGTTAATCAAGATCGGAAGAGCACACGTC
>NW_012026850.1:660928-664413 GCF_000956235.1 Wasmannia auropunctata | reverse complement strand
ATTTTACATAATGACCAAGTTTTTGCTTCACTATGATTCTATTAATCATTTTAATAACTTTAAGTCTGTTTTACGAAACTTAAAGTTATTTGGAAAGGTAATGGCATTAAACTTTTGCTGCATATAATTTTGAATAATTTAAACGATTTATTAAAACAATATTTTTGTGGTTTGGAATAAAATATTTTTGTCTGTATGTCTAATCAAATCTTGGCAATTTATGATCTCATATTTGTTTTTAGATAACTTTTATTAAAATAACTTTTGTTAAAATAATGTTTTGGTTTAGATACAATGTACCTAATGTACGATACACTTGTATATACTTCCGTACATTTTTTTTTTAATAATTAGTATCTCGATAACTATTGCGAAGATCGCAAAATGATAGAGGACTTTTTTGTTCAGTTTGGTCCATACTACCTGCCCACAAGCGCTGTACCATCGAGTACGAGACATCCTGTATATATATATATATATATATTTGTATTTAGGCGTACAGTGCTTCAATAGTCTTGGAAGAATATCTGCATAAAGCTACAGTAAATGACGATAAGATGAAGAATTTTGCAGTACAAGCAACAGATGATCTATTTCAGTACGTTAGTGAGTATATCAGTATTTAGCATTTTGCGAAATAAAATACTTACGACAAAAAATAGAGAGTAAACTTGCAAAGCACATATATAACTTTTAGATTCAATGAATAAGGATTTGTCATGCTACGAGACAGAAACAGGAAATTTCAATGATGTTATTCAAGTCGCTATCGATTTGACAATTATTCTCGATATAACGTGGTCTTTTGACGACATACAGCCAATTCTTGCGTAAGTGTAATAATTTACTTGTAAATATAAGCTATCTTAGATAAACGTAATTTCAATGCACAAAAAAATTTTTTTTTTCTTGATAGAAATATATTGGAAAATATCAAGATAAATCGCCACAACAGTCAATTTACAATTATTAACGGTCATAATGGCAATATCATGTTAAATACTACCAACAGTATTTTAGACTTTGGGTATTATAATATAACGAATTATAATAATATAGCAAATGGTATGTTTGTGCACAGATTACATAATATATCTCTCAAATAATTATATTCTATTACGAGTGGTTCAATTTAAAAATAACTTTTTTCAGTTACTGACAATAGGAACTTTGATCTTCCTAAGTCACTTCAACAATTACGTATTTTACAAACAAAGAAATTGAACGATGAACGTTATGGTTTTGGAAACGCAAAATCTGACGTAGTTTTAATTATTCCTTATACATCATCTCTCTCAAATTCCGACAAAGAATATGGCTTAGAGCAGATCAAGAAAATGCGAGAACAAGTACCGGGTAAATAGTTAATTGCTTTTCATATAAAACTGCGAGCTGAAATTATTACATTGATCTTTTAATCCAGAAGTATTCTAGTTTTCCAATTTTCATGATAATGTAAATTTATTGAATGATATGAATGTGAATAAAATTTCATCACTGATATTATTGCAGATGCCACATTACTTATATTGACTTATGGACCGAAGGAGAGATGGGCAGATTTTGTAGTTGATATAAATGACTTGTTTTCGACAACCACATCGGGCGATATAGGAGGTTCAACAACGATTGCTAAATTGATTTCGAGAATAAAACAAGGTAGGATGTGTAGGACAAACAATCATTTGATATCGTTTCTCTTGAAATCTACAGAATTCTACAATGATTCATCGTGTTGTTGCAGTTCCACAACGGTTGATCAATACGCAATGTGGAGCCAATTATTCTCCTGCTGATGGATCTAAATCCAATTCGTTTATCGATTATATTGAACCATCTACGATTATCTCTTACAGAATGCATCCTAATTATTTCTTTTCCACCGATAGTGGCCGTTCTTCTAAGATAAATGTAAAACTTGTCCTACACAAACAATCATTAATTGAACTTATTTATTTTAATATATATATATATTTTTTTTAATTTTTAGATTGAAGGACCCGGTGGGGATAATCTGAAAGTGTGTGTATCGCGAAGTTTCAAAAATATTAATACGACAAATAATTCATCGTGTGAGTCGTTAAATAATAAATATACCATTACGTTTTCCTGCAATGGGGCTGGTTTGATACACCTTTGTGAGCCATTATATCTATCGATAATTGCCAATTCTTCAACTATAAATTTTGAATGTACAGGTAAGCATAGAAAATTATAAAATAATTTGAATTAAAAATTTAATGATTTAATTATAGGAATATGCAAATAATTATAGCAATGTTAATGTCACAGTCTTTCTCTTAAGTATCTGTGTACTAAATGAACATTATCTGATTAAGATGTTAATATCTTTTTTTATGTATCTCCTAATATGTTTGTATTTCTTTAGGACCAGAGTGCAAATTCCCTCATATGATCAAATACACCATTTCCTATGAGAATTTGGTATGTGAAAGTAATGCGAACATAAATATGCTAAATATCTTTGTTTTAATCATAAGTATGATATATACATTTCTATAATGATATCAAAAATACAAATTACACAAGTTAATTTTTTTTAACAAACAAAATCATATCAGTGTGTTTCAACATTAGTCAAGTTAGAATTAGAATTGTAAATATCATTTAATACTGCCCTTTTATTATCCAATAGACAGAGGCCAGACATTTTGTAATCATTGTATTTGTATATGTATATTGATGACGCTGATAGTTTCAAAATAATAAATTGTAAAACTTGCTTGAATAAATAAATTGATACTTAGATAAATGGTGTTGCTTTATTAAATAAAAGGTTTACAAAGAGTCACTGTATGGTCCACTCCACAGGCAACCTTTCTCACTTGAGCTCCCACTGCGACCTGTTACAAGAAGACATCAAAGTGTTATTCGTCGACAGAAAACCTTCATTTTATCTATACAATCATAAAATTAATTGTTCGGACAATGCGTCATTACATTGATTTCTTCAAATTATTATTCAAGTGTTAAAAATTGTGCTTCGTATTTAATTATATTTGGACATAGCTTTTATATGTGGACAACTAAACTTCACACTGTGTGTGAAACTATCAATATCGTAATGCGTGTTATAGAAGCAATAGCAACAAAACGTACGTCTTTTCTGTTTCTATTATAGAAATTTTATTTGTCATAATGAACTTCATATATTACATAACATTATTATTAGAATCTAATAGCCGCTAATGGTTTAAAAAAATATTTAAAAAACATCCCTTTTTATTTTAAAAATATAAATATTGGTATAGAATATTAACAAAATTATAATTTATAAATTGAGAATGTCTAAACAAAAGAAAATCTTATTTTAAATATATAAAAATTAAGGATGTTTAATACGTACAATAGTAGCAAAAAGTTAAAGGACTGATTTTGACGAATATGCTCTTCTCATATAGTTTGAGTAATAAGGATTGTGCAGAATGTTATCATTTATTCAGAACTAGAGCGCAGAAATGCTT
>NW_012026850.1:658666-660908 GCF_000956235.1 Wasmannia auropunctata | reverse complement strand
AAAATAAAGATTTAAAGCTGTAAAATGCTTTTTTAAAAATCTCGTCACAATAATTTTTTTAACAAAGTTGCTCTATCTTGAATTTTTAGAAATTATCGATATATTAACGCATTGTCCAGACAATTAGTTTGGTGACTGTATATGTACAGTGTAGCTTAAATAAAGCTACATATAGCCACTAATTATATAGCTATATTTTATTCTTATTATATAGCTATATTTTATTCATAAAAAACTAATTGTAAGTCGAAAAGTCCTGATATATTTTTATTAGTTCTATTTCTTGTCGAAATTTTCTGCGACCAGATATTTTATTAAGGCGGTATTTTAATTTTATTGAGGTAATTGCTTGACATTCATAATCATATTAAGCTTCTTAAGTGAAAACTGATTGAAAAAAAAAAAATTATTCACAAAGAATTTTTATGGCACAGTTTCCTTTTAAGGTCTATGAAACTGACATTTCATATTTTACAGAAAACACACTTTTGATGTACTAATTATACAAATACTTAATCTTAGATATGTTACATATCTTTTCATTGTTACGTACCACTAAGAGCTAGTACACAATCAGCAGCACAGGCAACTTTGGTTATACGCTGTCCTGCCAGATCACCTTTTACTAAACTTGGTCGGTGTTCATTTTGATAGTGGGCAAGACCTGTTTGTCCATCCGCGCCCCAGCCAAATGTGTACACTTCACCTGTCTCTGTCAAGAGTATGCTGTTATATAACGTTAATGAGAAATGGCAAGAACTGTAATGACATAATTAACACTTAATTAATATTTTTTACCTGTGATCTTGACCAGCTGTCACTGCAACAATTTTTTTTTTAATGTCAGGTATACAATGCACGACCGTACTTTTCTCGTAATTCTCATTCAATATTATTGGCCTACCACATTGACCATATGCATTATTACCCAATGTAAACAGACCTTCTGTTGTTAATATTAATAAGTGCGCTCTTCCAGCAGCCATGTTTATAACTTTAGTTGATGTATCCCGTAACGGCAAAACTATCGGTCTTGGATTAAATACCATATTGGGAAACTTCTCATCAAGGTTGTAACCTATTGCAGAAAACCTAAATTATAATATATGGTCTAAAAATCAAAGATTATTTCTAATAAAACTAAATAGGTCTCATAATATTGGCTTAGCAATAAAACTAAAATAATCCCTAGTTACCAAGTTGCGAATCCGTATTTATGCCAGTCCCATAAACGATATTCTTATCTGAAGAATGTACAGCATAAACTGTAAAGCCATATCCACAAGCGATATCTATCACCTTGTGTCGCTCAGCAAAGGGCAGTCTTTTTGGTTTTGAGAGATACGAGATTTGGCTCTTTTTTAATGCTCGCGTTTCTCCAAGAGCACCATGCTCCGCAAGACCCCATACATATACTCTACGGTCATCCTCTCGACTTATCGGATATTGGAAAACTGTAAACAACGTGATTATGTATAAACGATCTATCAATTTGATGCTGATATACATAATATTTTGGCAGGAATATTTTTCTAACTTGGTAAAGTTTTAAGCTCAGGCTTTAAAGGTATGGACTTCTGACTGGCTAGGTGCAAATTTTTAGCAGTCCTCGTGACTCGCACGAAGCAATTTCTACCCGCACTAAACATTTTTCTTAAATTTCCTCAAGACACAAATTTTTTTTTATATATTCTCCTTCGGGCAAACAAGTTATTAGAGTGCCTTCAATCTTTCCTTTTGATCTTTTGGCATACGGTATTTGGTTCCTTAGACATACTCAAGATACAAAGATATTTGTAGGTTATTTGGTAGTTAGAATTATACAATCTTCTTCTTTTTCTTTCAATTAGGCATTTGTCCTCTTGCGAAGATCAATGCAGTAGCAAATACAGCTAATATCCCTCTAATATTTCTAAAGACACAGTGTTGTTGTGTGTGATTATGATTTTTTTTAAATGTTTTCTTCTAGAGCTGTCGCTATTCACATTTCTGGGGTGCGTTCCAAAACTTACTCGAGTAAGGTCATGGAGGACTGGAGAGAGCACATCGGTGGTGGGGGTAAGAAATTTGTAATCGAAAATGACACCAGTCAACCATCTAAGGGTGCTATTACACGAGTCGTACGACGAGCGTTGTCGGACGTAGCGATTGGCTACTAATGCGCATGCGGTCGTACGTACGACGAAATTTTGTCGGACCCATGTAATATACAATCTACGACGTTGTCGTCTATCGATAGCGA
>NW_012026850.1:643534-656985 GCF_000956235.1 Wasmannia auropunctata | reverse complement strand
ATGCGGTCGCGATTAATGACGTCATTTATGACGTTTCGATCGCGACCACAACGATTGCGATCGTTATGTGGAACGGATTTGCAAGCGTTACAAGCGTTGCGAGCGTTAAGTGGAACGTACCCTATATATCTTATCGATAATTGATAGAAATTTAAGATTTTAAATTTCGCGGTTATTTAATATCGATAAGTTTTGAAAGTCGATTAATCGCAATCGACTTCCGTGACTCATATCTCGTAAAAACAGCTGGAGAGGAACGAGATTAAATGCAAGCAAGTAAGAGAAGTAGGATTGTCTAAACTCTAAGTTGTATTGCAGCTGTTGCGAGCCAATTACCGAGTACGGATTATCGTATACCGAGTGCATACGCGGTTAAAAGCTCCGGGAAGGCAAGAACGCGAATTTCATCAGAGTTGCAAGATGTTTCGCAGTTCAACGAACTTTGATAAATTATTAGGTAAGCTTCTTTGAAATTTGGTCCAAAATGTCGGAGCTTTCTAAGTCATCATTAATCACTCGCAGATAAGGCGACGAGTCATCTGCAGTTAGAACCAGATTGGCCTACAATCATGCAAATTTGTGATCTTATACGTCAGAGTGATGTTCAGTAAGCATTTTTATAAAAAGTACACTTTCATTTTTTAATTATCTAATTAAGATACTACGACACGTTATCGAGATTATACTTGCATTACTTTTGAAAATCTGTAATAAATATATTAGATATTATCACTATCTATTTTTAAACATTTATATATTTTAGACCGAAAATTGCACTTACGGCTATAAAGAAGAAAATGATAAACAGTAATCCGCATGTAGCACTATACGCCTTATTGGTAAGAAACATCATAATTTTTAGAAGAGAGATTATTTTTATATTATTTTTATATTATTTTTGTATTATTTTTATATTTACATTTACTCAGGTATTGGAATCTTGCGTGAAAAATTGTGGGACATTGATTCATGATGAGATAGCTACCAAGCAATATATGGAACAGCTAAAAGAACTGGTTAAAACCTCGCCACACGAAAACGTTAGACTAAAAACTTTAGAGCTGATACAAGCTTGGGCTCACGCATTTCGTAACAGTCCTAAATATAGGACAGTTCAAGTAATAAATTATTTGCTGTGATTTAATCATCAGTATATAATTTTGTTTTTTGTCTATTTTTATCTTTCTAATGTTTATTTTTCTCAGGATACATTAAATATAATGAAGGCTGAGGGTTATCAATTTCCTGTTTTGAAAGAAAGCGACGCTATGTTTAGAGCAGACACTGCACCAGCATGGGCGGATGGTGAAGTGTGCCATCGGTGTCGTGTGACTTTTGGCATGGTTCAACGGAAGCATCATTGCAGAGCATGTGGTCAGGTCTTTTGTGGCCAGTGCTCGAGTAGGGCTTCTACTTTGCCAAAATTTGGAATTGAGAAAGAAGTACGAGTTTGCGAAGCATGTTACGAGCAAGTTAATAGGTATGGTGAAATTTCTTATTTTATCCATCATGACTTATATTGTTTCGGATAGTTTTGAAACGTCACGGTTTTTCAGACCATCTACAACTCAAACCAAAGATACTGACCTTCCAGCAGAATATCTCAAGAGCACTTTAGCTCAGCAGCAACAAGTAAGTACTTATATTTTACTAAATAATAAATATATTGCAATAATATTAAAATTACATGTAAAAATCACATAAAACATTATCATTTTTTTAAATAATTTACAATGAAATTGTCAATTTTTAAAAATTAAATTATCTAAATAATTGTGTGTGTGTGTGTGTGGGTGTGTGCGCGCGCGCGTGTGCGTGCGTGTATGAGTGTGTATGTATGTGCATAGGTTATCTTTTACTTAATTTGAACCTTAAATATCTTTGCTATTCTAAATAAGAAGAAAAAATTGAAGCTACGAAATTTTATGATTTTAAGAAACACATAATGTTGTGTAGTAAAATATGTATAAGATGCTGGAGTTAAGTGGAACAACTTGTATGTTTAAGACTTTGACTTAATTTATAATTAAATTAGTAGTTAAACATGGCTTCTCCTCCGTTGTCTTGCACGCAGGTACTTTTGTCCATTATTTAGTTAGAATATATATATTAAGATTATATTATTATTACTTTATTATGAAAATATATTAAATTTAAAGGAAAGAAGCTTTTCTCAAAAATAATTTTAATTTAAATTCTAACCCAATTATTGGAATAATATTGCATATTATATATATAGTAATTCATTTTTATTTATTGTGTACATATACATATGTATACATACCAGTGAGATATATACATTCTGGAGTGAGCTTTAAGGTGGTGAAGATGCTGAAGTGTGCGAGAGTAGTGTGAGAGTGACAGCCATGCAGCTTGAGGACGTCTGATATCGTTAAAGTGAGGCAGACGTAATCGCGGTACTCAAATCCAGTAGGATTTGAAATCCAAAGGTTAAAGAAGAAGAAGAAGGCAGACATCCCCAAGCCACATGGCTCACTCTTGCACCGTCGGTTATCTCTATCACACATTTTCTTAGGGAAGGCTCACTCCAGTACGTGTGTATATATAAAATAAAATGATACATCATGCGCATTACGCGTGAAACGGAGCCATATATATATATCTTAATGATATATATATGTATATTATATTTTATATAATTTATATTTATATTTTTATAGGTCCCAGCTCGAAAAACAGAAGAAGAACTGCGAGAAGAGGAAGAATTAAATCTAGCAATAGCCTTAAGTCAGAGTGAAGCTGAACAAAAAGAAAAAGAAAAGAAACGTGCTACAAGCGTTTTAAAATCCAATCCAACTCCCATAACTAGGACAACATATTCTCCACCACCATCACCTGTAAGTTTTTCGTAGCTTTTATTAAATCTTACATAAAATTATAAATTTATTAAAACAATCTATTTTTTTGTTATAATGAATCGTGAAATTATTATTTAATATTTTCTGTAAAGTGTTCCAATTTTATCCTAGATATAAAGTTTTAATCTAATTTTTTTCATTAGGGTCCTAGCCCATTACAGGTACAAGATGATGACGAGATCGAACCTGAGCTTGCTAAATATCTAAATCGCAAATATTGGGAACAAAGGCAGACTGTAAACGAAGAGCATGGATCAAGAGTGGATGTGACAAGTCCATCTGCACCTAATATAAGCAGTCCGATGCCCCAAAAACTTGTTGTAGTGAAACAGGAAAATGGTGAAATTGATACTCAAATGGAAGAATTTGTAGGTGGCCTAAGATCTCAGGTTGAAATTTTCGTGAACAGGATGAAAAGCAACTCCTCTAGAGGCAGATCGATTGCTAATGATAGTTCAGTTCAAACTTTATTTATGAATATAACAGCTATGCATTCTAGGTATGTTAAAAAAATCAAACTATTAATTTTTTATTTCTAATATATTGGATTTTTTTATTTCGATCACAGAAAATTATTTTTTTTTTGTAGACTGTTAAGATATATTCAAGAACAAGATGATAGCAGAGTGTATTATGAAGGTTTGCAAGATAAATTAACTCAGATGAAAGATGCTAGAGCTGCTTTGGACGCGCTTCGAGAAGAACATAAAGAGAAATTACGCAGAAGAGCAGAAGAAGCTGAGAGACAACGGCAGATGCTGATGGCGCAAAAATTGGCTATCATGCGAAAGAAGAAGCAAGAATATTTGCAATATCAACGCCAATTAGCTTTACGAAAGATTCAAGAACAAGAAAGGGAAATGCAAATGCGTCAAGAGCAACAGAAACAACAGTACATAATGGGTAATTTTTTATTTTGCTATTTGCAGTTACGTATTTTTTAATCTTTTTATTTTATCAGTCATTAATTTTATCTCTATTTTCTTTGCAGGAGGTTATCAAGCAGTTCCAGATTTTATGGGACCTTCTCAAGGATCGCCTGTTCGTCATGTCCATTATCCGACTCCTGGAGCTAATTACAATCCAATGTCACCCACAAATCAAGGAGTTTATATGTATGGACAACCGGCTATGACTCAATATCCTATGCAGAGTTACAACATTCCACCAATGAACACTCTGCCGGTGCACATGATGCCATCACTTCCCAATCCGGAACAACAATCATCAGATTCATCCATCCAAGGACAGGAGACTATAGGTCGCGTGTCTATCTCGGGCCCAGGAATAGTAAGTCCGCGAACTATCTTTTTGCCAGTCTTTCTATCAATAAAGATCTAAGATGCAAATATTAATTTTTGCAGATGCCGCCCCAAATGACACCACCTATTCAACAGCTTCAGCCACCGAGCAATCATCAGATCGGATCTCAGCAAGGTCCCACGATACATGTGTCACCGGGACAAGCTTCAGCGGGCAGACATATATCGTCTCAACAAGGCGTCACATCTCAAATGCCACAGCAGGTGGCCCCTCCGACTCAAATCGGACTGCCGCCAATACCTCAAGGGCACATGGCCCCTTCGTCAGGTCCGGTAGCTTCGAGTAATCATGTACCTACCGGCACTGTAGTTGGTCTGCCGCCGCAAATAGCATCGCAACAGCCATCTACCTTGTCTGGCACTCAAGGATCTGCAATGTCAGCGCATGTTTCCAACGCTGCTATTTCGTCTCAACCTTCAGGTGTTATTCAAGTGCCTGCCGGAGCTAGCAGCGGACCTGTTTCTGCAACAAGTCAAACTTTACCTGGTCCTCAACCGTCTGGTGTACCGACAATGCAAGGAATGGCTCAAATTCCTGCTGCGCAGCCAATGCCATTTCAACCTGTACCTCCAGTCTCAACTACAACCAATGAAACTCCGCAAAATTCGGAAGCTACAAAACCTAGAACAGCAGAGCTAATTTCTTTTGATTGAGCAAATTATGTGTGAATATTATGCATACATATATATAATACTTTTAAAGTAACAAAAAAATTTCACTTTTTTTCTAAATTAAAACATTATAAAGTTAACAGTTGCATATTTTACCGAATGAAATTTTACCTCTGGTAATAAAATCATAATTTTACATTTGTTAATTATTGACATAATAATAAAATGTTTTTATGAAATATTTCAGAGAACAGAAAATAAAATACGAATGTGTATTTAAAGGAACATTATATTAGCAGGATAGAAAAGATATGAATCCGTTACAGTTAGTTTTATATACATACATTGTGCAATTTATGATACCAAACAAAACTGTTTCTTGCTATCTCGTTCTTTAAAAAAATTTGTTTATAATTAACATATATCTATGCATGTACAGGATATGTTTCAACATATGGAATAAAGATACGGTTTCTAATATAACAGTTGTCATATAGTGTATATATTGTTATATTCAATTCTCAAATATTTGAATCTTATGCTTTACAGTCTTTCACAAAAGATGTTTTTTGAGACTTTAGATATAAATGACTGATGCTATATATCTAAAGATTTAATTTTCTTTATCTTTTTAAATTATAGAAAAACTATAACCTCTCAAAACAAGGATATATACATATGAAATAATTACGAGAATTGTTGCACGATTTCCTTAGCATTAAAGTGATATTTATATTAAACAGCGCGAATAAATTTTATTTAAGCTAAAATGTGAGGTGAGTGAGAGATAAGAACAGAGCCTCAGTGATTTCTAACACAAAGAAGTGTAACAATGATTCAACAATATTATTTAATAACTTCTCATTTTTTTCCTGTTAATCATAAAAGTTGTTACTGAAAAAAAATTCAATGTTATTACCATTGCATATTTGATAAAAATATAAAAATTAGTTTTACTAGTTGTAGGATAAAACATACTAAAAATTTTTTTATTAATTTAGTCAAGCAGGCTCTTTTTGCTAATTCAAACGTATGGCATATACACATCTTCATTTGTCCTCTAAGATTTTTTTTTAAAGATACGTTTAGTTTGAATTATTAATTTGCCAAGAGTTAACTGTTTTAATCACACAGTTTCTACTTGGCCCTTTCTACGTGGCTTTGGTTCTTGCGGAGATGTGAAAGACGTTTCTTCAGAGTGTTTCCTAATTACAGACGTTGTCTCGCTGTTATTTGAGCAGGCACCTTGACTATCCCTCCTTTCTGGACATATGTGCGCTACATTCAACCCATTGGACGTAAGAGAGGCTTTCCGAATACACATGTCCTCTAGAGGGATCTCCTCGCTCCGCGGCCTTGGCATCTTGGGTGAACCGTCTCTAGATCGTAAACCGTTTTCATGAATCCTTTCGTTCGAACTAGCATCATCGCGTTTGGAACTCGACGATGCCACCGGCCTAACATTCTCCCTACGCATTTGTGCTGCAAATCCAGGAACTTTGTTTACCATAAACATCGGTCTCGCTTGATCCCTTTGCAGTCTCTGACCACGTCCGATTATACCTGAAAGAATTGAATTGAATTCATCACTTACAATGATTCTGCGCGGACTAAGATTTCTAGCTTCAAACTTACGTTCATGTCGTAAACTACGCAAAGCATAATTGGGTGGTGTCGAACAATGCGGTATACTTGTTGGAATATCCAGCAATCTTGCGATCTGATTCATCTTCTTTTGTCTTGCTTTTATACGTCCTTTTGTCAACCTAAATTATCATGTGACAATTTAATTAAATTGAAAATATCAAAATATATTGCGTGCGTGTGTGCGTGTGTGTGTGTGTATATGTGTGCGCGTGCATGTGAAGCGTTACTTCAAGTTTGCTACGAAACACCAACCTTTGTTTGGCTGCCATACATCGAATGTGATCATCGAAAATAAATTTAGCCGACAGCAACGGTATACGATTGCCTGTACTACTGCTTAATGGTTTGTAAATTGTTAAATATAAACATCTTGAATCATCCTTGTCACCAGCCACATCAATATCTTGTAAAAAACCAACTAACTTTGCAACACCCCATCCGAGCTTACTGATGTCAGGTTCCACAAGAATCAATTGCACAACGTCAATAACTAGGAAACGACGAATTTTCTGGCCGTCTTTCCACACAACAGTGCATGCAATCAAATCACTGTTATCTGTAAACGAAATTTAAATAACAAATCTTGTGTAGTTCATCTAATTTTTTGTTATACTAGAACATAACATGCGCGCACTACGCGCGCGCCATTAAGCTTTTGAAACTATTAACTTTTATTCTATTTTCTGATCAGTAATTTCAAATTTGAGAAATATACTTTTTTACAATTAAATTTCTTTGTTAATATATATAAATACTAAAAGATTATAATCCACCTTTTTTCAAATTTTAAATATTCATTAAATAAATTATGTTTACTTTTATTGCTTTCCTCCAAGAAATAGTAAACATTCAATCCAACATAATACGCTAATTTGCCAACCATAGTTTATCCCTTTGTAATTGATCTAATCATTGTTCTTTTTCGTTAATCCCTAATTCCAAAAACAATTTTCTCTCGTCCTTTCTGTATCAAAAGAATGGTAGAAGGCTATCATTTGCCAACCATCATCTGGTAGATAGCATGGCGCGTTTTTTTATACTGGTCTCACGCACACACGCATCCACCCACGCACACACGCATCCACTCACGCACGCACGCACCCTCACGCACACATCTATGTGTGTTTCAAAGAGGCTTCAAGAACTTCGAGATTCGACTATAGATTTGACATGCCTTTAACCAATAAAAATCACGGAAAAGAGGCTTCAAGAACTTCTAGATATTCAAGATATTCGAGATATTGATTTAACATGCACTTTTTCAGATAGAAATCACAATCAATGAATAAATGAAAAAGATATTGCATGTCAAATTAACATTATCACTTTTTAAATAATCAATCATATGTATGAGAAAAATAACTTACTTAGATCAAGAACATTGTTAACTTGTACGCAATTAGCCGGATTAGTCAGTGGTAATTGAGTTTCCACTTCCATATTGAGTGTCAGAGATAGTTCTCTTATCAGGAAGAAAACTCTTATTGCGCGACGTGCCCTTTCCACCTGTATAATCATTTATGATTTTACTCTCTTACTATACAATGTTATGTTTTCATATATTTATTTAAAAATATATTTTTTTCTGTTTACCTACCTCACCACATGGCAGCCTTTTGCTAAATTCAATGCCAGTCATAGGTGTGCCTGTAGGAGGCAACAAAATATTGCTGTCCATCATTAACCACTCGACATTTAACGGTCGTTTTTGTATTTCACTATATTCGTCCTCAAACATGTCCAAAAAAATATCTTCGCTCTAAATAAAATTGATATATTTTTAACAAAATACCACTAATAGACAAGAGGCAATGAAACTTGCGCAAGTATACCTTAGTGTAATTTCAATAAATTCACACACCTTGTAGAAGTTTTTTAACAGAGATGTACTTTGTTCTTTCGCTGCTTCAATGACTGCTAGATGCGATTCTCGTAATAGACATTGTCCTTCAGATACTGTCAATTGTGTCAATAGCTTAATAGTCAACTCCAGGGTAACGAGCCTCACTTTAGAATCTAACAAAGAATTGATATTCTTACAAAATTTAAAAACTTTGTGTTTGCAACATGCGTAAACATTAAACTTGTAAATTATAATGAAAAATATTGACACGCAACTCACTTGTTTGACAACTCAAAGTTATAATATGAATCAATCTTTCCATGAGTAATTCATTATAGGAATTTTTCGTCGACGTATTATTATGGAATGGAGACAAAATTATATCCAGAATTTTACGACTTATACCCTAGTAAATAACATAATCTTATTATTATTATATAAAAATTACATTTAGAAATAAGACAGACCACTGTCAAAATGTATAATGGTTACCTGATTATTAGCTAATGCGTACAATAGGCAAAGTGCGAATAATGCAGCATAATCATTTTCTGTACATAATAAGGAATTGGTTATTGTTTCTAAAAATGGTTTTTTTGCTATAGAATCGAATATGACTTCATTTTGACTTTGATGAGGCATCAAAGGGCTCTCCAGTGCCAAGCGTTGCTCTTTCTCCTCATCTGTCACATTCAATTGCTTAATTTCTTCTAGATCCTCTTCACTTGGAATGCTTGTATCTAGTGGCGTATTCGTAAGAACAGGTGTATTTACAGGGGTAGCATCGTTAGAAGCATCATCAAAAGACGTGCTTGGGTGATCAAATTCTTGCAATTCGTCAATTACATTTTTAACCACCTCTTTTATATTTATACTGCTTTCTTGATTGTAAAGTTCTTCAGACATTAAGTGCGTTTCATTTAGAGTTTTCGAAGATTTTTTCAATGTTTCTTTTGGCGGTGAAAAAGTAACAGACTTATTCGACGTTATATCACCGAATTTTTCCAGAACTCTATTCGTTCCAATTTGAATCGTCTCGAAATCGGACATGAGCATTACAGTCGCTAACGTATGTACAAGAGGTCCGTGTGACACTATCAAAAAGACTTGAGAAAGTAGAAAAAGTGCTACCACAACACTGACGTGTTTTCTCTCATCCTAAAAATTCAAATTATTATAAAAATATATTATTATTATACACAGTTTGGCTATAAAGTTCCCGGACTGATTTTCCATAGAAATGTACAAATAGCGCTATATAACGATTGAATCTTTTAGTGTAAACCTTTCTCTAAGTGTGCCAAGTTTCATCAGTCTACGAATCGTTGTTTTTATAAACAAATTTGTGACAACTCTAAAAGAACAACATTACGCGATTAAGTTTTGTGTTAAAACTCAAGTAGATCTAAAATAGTCACCTGGCAACTGGTTCAATACAATGTACCTCACAATGCAATATTGGTTTGTCACTTTCTCGCCGCAAAAATATAACACCCCCCCCCCCTGTGCCACACCCCTCTTCCCATATTTCCCTGATTTGGCACTCAATTATTTTTATTTCCGAAACTAAAATTGAAGTTAAAAGAAAAACGTTTTAACGACATTGTGACCATTCAGAAAAGTGTAACCAGGAGCTAAGTACACAACAAATGATTTCAAGCGCGACATAGAACGATTGCAGGAATATGTCATTAAGTGTATCTGTATCGAATTAGGATGTATGTAGAAAATTAAGCAATAAAATTTTACAGCGAATTCTTTTTTTATAAAATTAGTCCAGAAACTTTATAGCCACACTGTGTATATCAATATTATTATATAAAAACAAAAAAATTAACAATATTTTTCAATCGATAGAATAAAATACTACACATTAAATATATTAAATATCTCAAAACATGAAAAAAATAAACTTTAAAAAATCGACTCGTATTAATTATTCATGTAATAAAAGAGATAATTTTATTCTTACCTGAGTTTGGCACAAAGTGTTTTTGTATTTCATCAGAGAATAGACGTACAATGGGACTAATAGTTTATGTAATAAATGTTCTGATAGAACTTTGTTCAAGTCCGGTATATTCAAACTTAAAATGTCATTTAGATAATGCAGATGATCCAAATGTTCTGCGACCAGATCTGACAATCTATTTTGACTCTGATGACTAGAAAGAGAAGCATATTTTATTATTATTATAACAGAATAACACAGATTAATACAGAAAAAGATATTTTAATATCGATGCTTACTCAGCATCATTCCGAACACAGATGTCCAATTCTATAATGTGATCACCGATAAACCACACGAGATTACTGAAATATGGCGCAGCTGTGCGATCCCTTATGAAAGCTAGCATAGACGCATCCTCGACGCGATACACATTTAGCGTCAAAGTTCTCACAGCTATGCGCACCATACCTTCCGAATGATTGAAAAACTTGATCGCTTCTGTATACAGTGGGAAATCATTGGTATGCTAAAGAAAGAAAAACATACTTATTATAATTTTGTCAATGGCAGTAAATTTTAATGGACAATTCCAATATAGATATGTCTAAATACATCTTATTAGAGATTTTTTTTATTATTTACACAGAGTGGGTAAAAAAAAAGGGAAAATGTTAAGAGATAAAATAAAAATTTGGAAACTAATTTTATTTGAATTACATAAAATGTAACATGCTACATATTACAAAATACCTTATCATTTTATGTTCTTAGTCGTGACGCTATCGTGATAATCTACACATCTTGAAAAGAACATTCTTTAAATATCCATCTTTTGAGTGCATGCATTTTTTGCAATCCCACCCTCCCTCGCTCTCTCTCTCTCTCTCTCTCTCTCTCTCTCTCTCTCTCTCTCTCTCATGACATTTCAAATCCTTATATCAGGTGATATTTGCAATTTCTTTACAAATATTTAAGTTCATCAATACTTCGAGGTTACACTCAAGAGGTAATGATTTGAAGATTGACATTTTCAAGATGCAATGTTATCAAACTATGCGACAGCGTTGCAACGCCAAGTGCATAAAAAGATAATTTGTAAATGGCATATCATTATATTTTGATGTAATTAAAATTAAGTAAAGTTTTTATTTTATTCTTCTATATTTTTTCATTTCTTTGGACCACCTTATACTATACAATTAACAAAGTTATAGTTAAAAGATAAACACAGAATATCATTACGCGTGTGTACCTCGTTTACCTCGTTATAGAAGAAATGGATTGTATGTGCGTTTAACTTCAAACTCAATGTTTTTAGAAAACTGATATAATATGCCATCACTTCTTCATCGCTAAAGTCAAATTTGTGCACTATTATACTGTTCACGTGATTGTTACTTAACAGATAGTCTGAAAACGCGAAATTTTACAACAAATTAATTACTTGGTTTCTTAACATAAAAAAGAAGTCACTCATAATATAAAAAAAAAAGGTTGCAAAACTCACATAAGGATGTCTCATTGCGTATGTTCTCAAACAAAATATTTAACGTTTGAAGCAATTGAACGCACACATAACTCCCACATTTCTGCTTCATAATACGCAGAAAAAATGAAAGCATGTTCTTCTCCAGGAAAAAACTGCAAATATATAATGTATCCCATTAGTCGTGTTTCTCTAAATTTCACATGCCAAGTTTATTAGTTTCATTTATTAATTTTGGTTCTAAAATAATGTCATCTAGAAATGTCAACGGCTGCGCTCAGCAGAAAAAGCAACTTTGCAACTGTCGCAAGATTTTTTTAAATATAATTGATTTTTGTCTATAATTCCTCGCTGGATCTAAATGTATAAATCAATCGTATTAAAGAATGCAGTTATACAATTGCAATGCTGCTTTTACTGCTGTGAACATAGTCAATAAAAAGCTTATCTTTACTTACTCAAATACGCTACTGTCATTTTGATCGCCCCATATGAGAATCTCAGCTATCGAACGTAGAGTTTCGACCAGCAAACCTCTGTTGTTCTCAGACACGGTCTGATTCTTCGACAAGACATTGTATAGGTATCTAGATGCAACATAAATAAACACATACTCGTAAGTATACTTTTTCTTTTTAGTGATGCAACATCGACATAAACCATCTGCCGACAGTCTGCGCATACTTAAGGTGCTCTGGAGAATGTGGATTTTTGGGCTTCCAAAGTCCGCCACCGAACCAGCTCCGACTACGAAACATTTTCAGTTATCTCGAACGAATGCGTCTGCATTCGCGTTTCATCCAAGCTCCACCTTCCGCACGGATGAAAACTCTTTTCCTCACACGACACTCGTAGAGGTGTACCGTTTCGTCGAGCCCATGCCCATCGTATGAAGGAGCAGCGTGAACTTTACATTTTTACATTGCCATATAGAATTCAGGTTAAGACTTTGATGATACTCGTAAACGAGTCGTCACTGATTTATTGTATACACGATTAAATTAACATTGTCCTGTTTCATTATTCTCAGCTGCAGAATACAAATTTCGTTCTCTTGGTCAACTGTTGAATTTTACACGATGCAAAATAGAATTTAGGTAGATTTGACCTCCACTTAAGACTTTCACGACTGACAAACTACCATGTTGAGTTAGGTTAAGTTAAAGGTTAGGTCAACGTCTGATTCAACTAGAGTTCATTTGTCGTACGAGACAAATTTTTCAAGCGCGTTAATTGGCTGACAAGATAGAGAATTTCCTGGAGATTTGAGAATCTTTCTGTCCTGCAGCCAATCAACACACTCGAAAGACAACTGTATCCATGAAAGGATCGACGTAAAGTCAGTCGGACTAGAGTCCTAGATTATCAGAGAAGCGCGACCGGTGTTACGAGTCCTGATTGGACACGCAAATGGCCAATCATAAGATTGATTTATCACTATTATAAATGGTTGCCGAATAAATCAAACTTATGATTGGCCATTCGACGCCATTTTTAATATTTTCTAGTACTTTTGCGATACTGCCATAAGCCGGTTGCGCTTCTCTGATAATCTAGGACTCTTATGATTAGGTTACTCGACATTCTAGAGATAAAATAATCTTTTTTTGTATAAAATCCAAAATCACGCGGCAAATTACGCAATAAAATGGAATATTTTGATTGGTCAATTCGGATAACGCGACGCGCGACGCGCTCAGTGGGAACG
>NW_012026850.1:615224-643514 GCF_000956235.1 Wasmannia auropunctata | reverse complement strand
CGTGTGCTCTTCCGATCTTCAGCGAAAAACTGAGTCTTCGCGCAGGTATCGCCGCGCAACTTTTGTTTTGGGTTGGATCCAATGAAATGTAAGACGATAGGAACGTACATACATATGTGCAGACAATTTATAAGCAAATACATCAGAAATTTTCTTTAGTGATCACTCCTACGAATAATTGTTACTAATGAAACGTTTTATTTGATTGACACATTGAATTTATTGATTTACTGTATCGAATCCATATTATTACTTATCTGTTTTATTACTTGTGAGGCACTTTTCTCAATTCGATCCTGGATTTAACATGGTGGATGCTCACGTGATCTGGAAAAGGAGATCAAAGGCACCGACACGAAGTGGACCTACTGGTTATACTGTGGTTGTAACCGGAATCAATGCCCGTTTCTATGAAATCGACAATATGATAATCCCTCTTGATATGACCATCGGTCTCTCAATTAAGCTTTGGAATATTTCAAAAATTTAATCGATCAAAACTTGTTTTTCTGTTTTACTCCACCCACCGGCCAGTGGATTATAGCATCTTTAACCTTTTTGCAAGGTTATATAGCGCTCCGACTAAAACATGCATTCAAAACTAAGGTTACATCGGCTGGCTGTCAAAACACACTTACACTTTACTGACGCAGCTTAGTCATGGACGTAAAAATAATTAAGAACGAAACGTGGACTCTAAAATCGGACCCCAGGCATTAATGGCACGAACTGTACATACAAGCAAGACATAAGACTAGGGAATTTCCTTAGTTCGGTCATGCGCACTCTATTTTGGCCAACACTGACATCAAAGGTGCCGGAGAGTTGCGCTACTATATACTGTGCTATAGACTATATAAACTCTTTGGCTATAGATGTAGGTCATGTAGGTATTCCTATCCGCCATCTTGGTTCCAGCTAAGTGGATAATGTAACCCCAAGTTTGCTCAACAATAAAGTTAGAAATTAATAATTATTAAAATTTTTTGTTTTATTATTACAATTTACTGCAACGCAGCAAAGCATCTTGATTGTAATGTACATTTACTTCATCAGACATTACTATAAACTCATCATTTATTAGTTGCTTTCCATTTACACCAAAATTCAGGTAATTCTCATTTGTAACGTCGTAACTCAGTTGAATGTATGTACAGGGAGGTCAAAACTTTTACCGGTGTTGCGAAAAACGCCGGGATGGCCGCTCTCATGTTTCTCTCTGGTCACGAAATGACGAATCCAATTTTGATTGGTGCCGGCATTTTTCAGCAAAGACCGGAAATAGCCATGGTCAAATGACATTATCAATTAATATATTATTATTAATTTTTTTATCTACTAAATTTTACAAAAAACACTTTAATAATATATTTTGACATTTGTATTTAGATGTCCATGTGTCTATAGGTTAATATATGTCATTTTGTAACGCATGTCATTTTACAACACAGTTAACATGGTTAATATAATAGTGTGATAATGTTCGCTTTTTCCGGTTTTTGCTGAAAAATGGCGTTGCTCGACCTAACTTTCCTGCGTTATTTCGCGACTCTGATTAGAGGGTCTCTAGTATAGTGGGTAGCAGATGGTCTAGTTACAACTTACAATTCGTGGCAATCGTGCGAATGAATCGGCAGCCATTTTTAAACTGCCTTCTTACTATACAGTGTATGAAAAGGATATGGATAATGGGCCTCGCGTTACGAGACGGTAATTTTAAACGAATGAGATTAAATGGAGCGTGAATATTAGCGTGGAGGAGCAAGGATAGGACGTGAGAGAAAAAGAGAGAGAGGTGGAAGAAATAACGTGACGACGGAGCGTGTGATCGCTGCCGTCGCCGCCGCCGCCGCCGTCGTTGTCGTCGTCGTCGTCGTCGTCGTCGTCGTCGTCAGCGGACAAGCAGACGGTCGTCGGCGAGAGCAGAGGATTCGTTGTTTAACCACGAACGGATGGACTGATGTCGTTCGAGCAAACGCACTCTTCCTCGCGGGATTAATACAATGGTGAACTGTTAATAATTTAACGGTACGAAATATGCCATTGAGCGCTGTCTCTTATTGTCCGCAGGAGCGAGAGCGCGTGGTGCGGCTGACTACGATCGGTTGCTTAGTTAAAATCGAATCGGCGAGATAAGGGAGATAGAAGGAAGGAAAGAGAGAGAGAGAGAGAGAGAGAGAGAGAGAGAAAGTGGGTGAGTGAGTGAGGAAGAGAGGGAGGGGAGAGAGAGAGAGAGAAAAAGCCTGAAAAGATACATCCGGAAGAGTGGTGTCTCCGAGCGTGTGCACGACGATGTTGATTCTAACATGCGAGAGAACGAATGCAGCTCTCGTACATTAAGTTCTACATAATAATGGCAGACAATGTGCACAGAAAATCGCACAGGCTATCAGATGGTAGTAGAAAGGTGTCGAATCCCGTGCACCGCACGACCACGGAGACAATTCGTTTGGGCGGCGAGGTGGACAGCAGGCATCACCAGCCGGTAATCGCACCGAGTGGCGGCGGCGGCGGCGGCGGCGGCGGCGTGCAGGCCTCGAGCGGCAATCAGTGCAATCGGAAGAAGACGTCGTCCTTCCAAATAACCAGCGTCACCGTAGGCTGCCGCATGAGCAATGACGCCGGCGAGGATTCCAACGACGACCTCGATGAGTCGCATACGGAGGACAATTCTGTGGAGCACTCGCGCATCACCGATCTCGACATCGAGACACCGAGCTACTCCGAGGACACGTTCTCCAAGGAGGATGTGTTCTTCAACACGAGCAACGCCGCCCTCAGCACGGCCCCGGTGATCCCGACCAGCTCGCAGTATGGCCTGGCAATCGTGCCGTCCGAGGGCGGCAACGTTAGTAATTCGGTCAACGACAGCAATATCAATACTCTGGACATTACGTCCGTAACCGATAAGCAGGACGCCGATCTGCGCGAGGTGCACTCCCACGGCAGGAACGAGAGATTCAAGGTGGTGAAGATCGAGAGCACGGAACCGTTCAAGAGGGGACGATGGACCTGTATGGATTATCTCGATCACACGTCCGTCAATCAGCCGACGGCCATCGGTACGCCGAAAGTGTCCGATCCGAACGAGGTGTGCATATCGTATGGTGTGACTGACAGTGGGATCGTTATACCGGAAACCGCGAAGCAATCCGTAGTGACTGACGATAAAGGGATTAGTATTGACGCCAATGGCCCGGTGTCGTCTCACCCGGACACGGTGCATTCGTCGATCACCGTGCCGAGTAATCCCGCGCAATCGAGTGCGAGCTATGCGGTAAATAATTCAATACCTCCCAATGTACAGCATAATCCTACGCAAGTTCAGACCCAGGCTAAAGTGCAGCAGCCGCCACCGCCATCCGCACAGCAAATCCCGCAATATTTTCAATCGCAGACTCAATCGATAGCTACCCAGCAGCAGCAGCAGCAACAACAACAACAGCAGCAGCAGCAGCAGCAACAGCCTCCGCCGCCGTCGCAGCCATCGCAAGGTGGTCAAGGTTCTACGTTACCCGCCAACTTGCAGGCCACTCATCCCAACAACATGGGGCAACCTCAGAGTATGCCTCAAGGCTCTATCTCTATTATAACGCAGGCTAGTAATAGCGCGGTGACCCCTCAGCCGAGTATACCTCACTCCAAGGAGGAAGCTTACGTGACGGTGAGCACGCAAAATCAATCCCTGCCGGTCCAGAATGTCTGCCAAGCGACGGTACAGCAAACGTCAGCTCCGACTTCACAGGCTCCAAACATTCTCGTCACGCAGCATCAGCAGCAGCAGCAGCAGCAGTCGGAGGCGGCTACCTGCCAGCAGCCCCTGCCGACGCAGAAGCCACAGATGACGCAAATCTCCGAGCCACTGACTGCCATACCTGGGATACAAGGCATGCAAAATATTCATAAGGTACCTCAGGCGGCCGGAACGCCGCAACAGACGTCGTCGACGATCCATCCCGCTGGAGCGCCTGTACAGTCGCAAGTGATTGCACCCTCGACGCAGCAGTTGCAGCCGCAAACGACGAACGGTAATGCCCCAACGGTGCAGATCGCGCAAGTGACCGCCGCCGGCTGTCAGAGTGTCGTGGGCGGGCTGCAGCAGGGGAACATGACGTTTCACCAGTCCGATCCGGAGCAAGAGTCCATCTCCGGCATCGTTGCTAACGCAACCACCATTCAGTCGGCCGATGCGACTCTTCTCGAGTCATTGGCTGAGGTTACGCAGAGCAGCGACGAGCACCGCGCTCTCGAAGATAACGAAAGGTACTCTCGTAATTTGAGAAAAAAACGTATATATAATTACGATATGCAACGGACTTTCAAATATTTTGTATATCGCCCTTTAGATCATACGAGTATAATTTTCTTACTCGCATGTGTTTGTTGTAATTGAAGAAATTTATATGAATAAATCTACATTGCAGTATGTCGGGGACGAGCGCTGTGGCGATTGATAACAAGATCGAGCAGGCCATGGTAAGAGAATTGCTGTAATAAAGTCATATATTGCTCATTACTTTGATGGATGATAACGACGAACTGCAATCTTTTGTAATCTTTTTCTAGGATTTAGTTAAAAGTCACTTAATGTTCGCGGTACGGGAAGAAGTCGAGGTGCTGAAAGAGAAGATAGCCGAGCTTATGGATCGTATTAATCAATTGGAAGCGGAGAATTCAATATTGAAAGCACACGCGACTCCAGATACATTGGCGCAATTGAGTCAGTCGACAGCAAAATTACCCCAAAACAATTCAGGAAGTGGTCAATAGGTAACCATTGTACATAAGTTTCTATCGATACTTTGTCAAGTAAATAATGGAAATAATATAATTATTGTATATAACTTTACGATTTTTAGAAATTTATAAATAATGAGATTTATTATATATAAATATATATTAGCATTAGACACACATTTTTTTAAGTAAACTAAAGATAATGGATTATTTTTTACTATTTCAGTTTACCGTTTAGGAAATATATTTAAAATCGTAAATTCGAGCCTTCCCTCTTTTTCAAAATCATTTTGAAGATATGTCTGTTGTTATTCTAGCGCGCGCGAGAGAAAGAGAGAAAGAAAGAGTAAAACATATATGGATGTATGCCAAGACTAAGTAGTGCTAATATGACAGAGTTGACATTATGTTATATTAGAAATATAATTTTCAAACATTAAAAAAACCACGTTAAAAAAAGTAACAGTACGGCAGGATAGGCAGTTTGACATTCCGAGATTATTTTTCCCATTGTTTTAATATTTAGCTAATTTAAATTACAGATTTGATCGAACATATTTGGCAAGATAAATGAAGATTAATATTTAACATTTGTCAAGTATCGCTTATATATTATGACATTTTAACTTTTAATAATTTTCCAGTCTTCTTTTCTATGTTGACTGAAATAGACATTGATGATAAATTCTGCCAACGTTTATCATTTTCGAATATCAAATCTCATATTTTATAATCTGATCTATGTGTAAACTGATTTTTAAAATTATATGTATATATATATATATATATATATATACATATAATTTTAAAAATCAGTTTACACATATATATAGTAATTCACATTAACGAATCAATATCCAAGGAACTTATTATTGATGCATAAAGAAAAGCTGCAATTTCCTGTCATCTTTTGTTACATTTTAAACATGCCTAATAAAAATTTTTAATTGTATCAAGATTGTGAAAATTTTTGGTAAATTTTTTAAATAATTTTTTTAGGAAGAAAGATACGTTATATATTTTAAATATGTCATATGTGAGGATACAATACGATTATATATGAAAGAAATAAGAATGAAACTATCATTAAATCTATTTGAACAGAATATATGCAAAAAACAAAAAAAAATCTCGTGTAAACTAAAATTAAAATTAGGCGAATAAAATTTCACACTCTATATGCTTTTAAAAATTTTATTTGTTTACTAAGAGAGAAAGAGAGAGAGAGAGAGAGAGAGAGAGGGGGGGGGGGAAGGACTAAATATGACACTTTATATAACGTAAAGCTTTACGAAGATGCAAATTTTTTTTAGGAACAAAAAATCATAATCCGTAAATTACACCTTATAAATTTATAAATGTTAAAAATTGTTTCTAAAGGAGAAAAAAAAATAACAACGTACAACTCCGGGTTTTGTATCATCAATAATGTGACTTAGCCTTGTATGCGTACAAGCACAGTCACAGAATTAAGTTCATACAAACCCAAAGTTCTTTGATTTAATAGCGAGAAGTAGCTTGTGTCGCAAGACATGACGGGAGCTGTACAGTGGAACGTATAGTCGGGAGATACATGTGTTCGCGGTTGGTAGATGTGCGTCATCCGCCGGTCGAATTGTCACGGTCGGCATCGGTTGGAAACCATCCTCGCTTGCCGGTAGCGCGGGAGAGCCGGTCCAGAAGTATACCTGCGATGGCGATGCACACTCATGAGTGTTAATTCGTTAGAATTGCCGGCTCACAAAAGTTCACATAGCTCTCAACTAGGAGTAAGCAACGAGTGGTCTGCAAGAATTCTTACCAAGTCCTGCCTCTCCACGTGTGACATCTTTTCAACGATGGACCATAACCAACGTTTAAATTTAACTAATCTCTCCGTCGATTCGCCGGACTCGTCGTTAAATGATGTATATGATATTAAGACCGACACATTGATGTCGCCGACTCCGTTCAGAAGGAGTCTCAAATCTTCCGATGTTAAACCATCGAGCGCCCCTTCGGGAAGGACGTCAAAAACTCCCTCACGCATAGAATGCAAAGCTTTCTCTTGCACTTTGATCATACGGACTTCTGCATACTTCCGTACATAATCATACACATTGCTTGCAGTCACTTCCATGTCGCGGCCGTTAGGTACAAGTTCAATAGAACCACCTCCTTCCTCGGGACACAAATCGATACTGAAATGCGAAATAATGTTTAAATTGACATTTAAATTGTCATATAGAGGATTTAAATCAAATAAAAATGTTGGAATTCTCAAATATATTGAAAATTAAGCATTTTGAAAGAAAATGTTCATATCAAAATTTCTCAATAATTGTACAAAATAAAAATATAATATATATAACATTTATTTTATAAAGAGTATTCGTTTTTTTAAATGTAATATCATAAGCAATATTTTTTTCAACAGAATCATAATATTTTTCTGTAAATTTCAATTTTCGTTTTTGCTTCTTATATAGTCATTCTGTATATAAAAGTATTAAAGTTATAAAAATAAGAAATACAAAAGTAATACAAGAAAACTTGTAATTGTACAAGCATATGTACGTCATGCGCATACACATAATGGGCAATAGCAGATTTTTTAAAAACCTCAATTACAATTTTTTATTTTATTTTAATCGATTTTATTTTCATTATTTTTTTCATTATTTTCACGAAAATATTCAAGGAAAAAATCAAATCATTTGTATGATCAAATTAAAAACCTAATTTGTGAAATTATTTTAGAAAAAAGAATAGACACAGATTTTTGTTTAGATGTCATTTTACTAATATATTTGAGATATAAAAAATTTATTAAAAATATAGAAGTTTTCTATATAATTTCATAGTCAAAAATTTTGAATGTCTCGCGTCTTCACTACAATTCTATAACTTCTAAGGAAGAAATCTGCTATTGTCTAGCTAGATCTAGTTTTCCTTAGAATATTGTTCTATAAATTGAACCTAAATCAGATTAGAAAAATGTTATAAAATAGGATATATTAAGAAACATAAACGTAACTCTAATTTTACATAGCGTTAGTTATGTTACTATCATTTTATAACATTTTTCTAATAGTCTATTTTAAGTTTAAACTGCAAAGTGTTCTCAGGTAAACTAGATAAAAAAATAACAGATTGCTTCTCTAGAAGTCATGAAATCAGCAAAACGCGAGACACTTGAAATTTTTGAGCCTATTTTCAACGACAGAAATTTATTTTTAATAAGTAATTCAAATTTTGTATTAAAAATTAATTTCCTACATTTTTTTATCTTAAATATGATAGTAAATAATATTCAAACAGAGAACTGTATCCATTTATTTCTTTGCCTAAAATAAATTCACACTAATATTGCCTTCAATTTGATACAAACTTCTTGTCCTTCCTTAAAATAAAGTCATCCAGAAAAAAATATTTGAGATATTTCATGTTTAAAAATATTTTGTTATGTATACATTTTGAAATATGTCAAATTAAAGTATAAAATATCTCATAAAATATATCTATTATAGATTTTTTTATAACTTTAACTTTTACATAATAATAAATAACGAAAAAAATCGATTTAAATAAGAAAATTGATATAATTTTGTAAAAAAAAAACTTATTTTCAAATTCCGATTTCACAATAAAATATATTAACAGTATGATTCTTAATACTATGGAACTTTAATCAGACTTTTTATTCTCATGATGTGTATATATATAGAGAATAGAAACAAAGTATGTGTGCAAGCGCGAGCGCATACATTACACTTATTTGTGTACGCATATAAATATCCTAACAAAAATATTTAAAGAGACAAAAAAAAAATAAAGCGAGTAAAAAGTTATACCTGAATGTAAGATCCAATGCAGAAAACAAGCTGTTACTGTCTTTCGTTTCAGCATCGATAACCAATTGTCGCAAGCTCTCGTAAATGACGGAATCGAAAAATGCAAGATCATGGAAACGTATAGGCCTTCCTAAGATGTATTTTATGACGTGACGGTTTAAAAATAGAGGACAAAGCTCGTTTTGTAAGAGGCACAGCCCTATAAGTCTGGAAACAATACACAAGATACAGATTTCGAGTTTAATTTTTACTAACTTACCAAGTATACATGTACGTAAGTTACATAGAAATCACGACTGAGACAGTTTAAACGTACCTGCCTACGTTCCTGAATGCATTCATTCGTTCGTAGCTGCCTCTGCCTTGTCTCGGCGTATAAAAGCCGCGTTTGCCAGGGGAATAGAAGAGCGGAGCATTGTCCTCCGTATCGTCCAGAATGCTGTTTTCCATTTTCTTCTTACTTGCTGCGCATCGTTCGGTTAAGCTAAATACATCGAGATCGAGCATTTCGCTGGTCAAATCTTGAGTGTGACTGTGAATCAATTCGAATGCTTCGTCAACCTTCTGTCGGAGAGCATCTTCCGAAGCCAGCAACATCAGCAACTGAGCTGGCGACAGTTCCAGCAACATACCAGTTATTTTTTCAGCCAACGCTGGTCGTAAAGCATGTACCTAAAAGCAAGCAGTAATTACACATACAATACAAAAAAAAAAACGTCGAAATAAGTCCACTTTTCAATACTTTATCAGAATAAATATAAATTTGAAATATTTTAACCAGTGTCGTACGCAAACCTTGGGATACAATCTGTCGCCAAGTTGTTGCTGATGCATGGTTAAATGATCGTTATTCGGATGGTTAATCGGCAAGGGATGAGTGCTGGACGAGCTACCAGGTGTCGAGCTATTATTCCCCTCGATCGCATTCGATGGATGAAAGGAACGGGCGTCGAAGGATAAAGCGCGACGGGTCTCGCGACATTTTCCAGAAGAACGTGTATTCTGAAATCAAAATAAAAAACATGACCATGTCCATGTGCCGTGAGATCAAGCGACAAAAATATATATAAATCGCGCATCGGCTCGCCAACGTACTTGTCGTCTAAGATCACGGTCACGGTCTCTGCTTTTCAATTTCTGCAAAACATTGTACTGCGTATACTTCGACCCCACTTGTGCCGCTTCGAGATTCGGGAGTTTTTCATTTGCGAGCAATGCCTAAAAATAATAATAAATAAGTATAAATGCAATCGTTTTCACAAACAAATCAACCTGACACGTTAATTCTATGTTGTTTGACTTTATTATACGAACTTCGGCGATTGCGGTGTAAAAGCTTCGCGTAACGCCAGCTCCTTCGCCAGGTTCGTCCTTGAAAAAGACTTTGACTCGATTCACTGCCAGAGGTGGAGTATTCGACGCTCTTCTATTATATATATTATACTGCGTATTTAACTCTTTCATCGTCTGCACTAATAACTGTGTTCTGTCTCGTTCCACCTGTCAGTCAATTATGTGGTTCAGCAGTTTTACTTGAAGCTTAATATGATATATATTCGTCAGGATTGGGTAAATTAACTTTTTTTTAAGTTTTTTAAGTTAAAATTAACAGTCTTAAAAATTTAACTTAGTTAAGATATAAGTTAGTCCATAATAAAATTAATTAAATTAAAACTTAAGTTAATGAAAAAAAGTAATTGAAAGTTAAAGTTAAATTTTTTCATTTTATAATTTTAGGATGTCTAAATAAAGTATATATTTGTTATACTTATTTCTGTCGAGCCGCGGAAAGAGGACCGATTTCAAAGGACTTCTTCCGACGTGATTTAATGCATACAAGATCCGCGAACAGTGATTTCTTTCCACGGTCAGACTATATTTATTATAGTATAACAATTGTCTTGATGTGCGTTCTCAAATTTGAGTTTGGATATACCAACACAGATATGTATTTTATTTTGGGTTTACAAGCATTAAAAATGTAACTTCAAGAAAGTTAGATCAAAAGTTAATAGTTACCGATAAAATATAACTAAATTAAGTTAAAAGTTAAGAGTCTAAAATATAATCAAGTTAAAATTATTTAACTTTTTAACTTAACTTTTATCTTTTTAACTAGGCATTACCCAACCCTGATATTCGTGGACGTTTATACATTATCATCGTAATATTCTTTAGAGTTTATGAGTGAGTGAGTGAGTTGTTCTTTTATACACTACCTTTATAGTGATATCTTTTTGTTGCGAATTTCTAAGTTTTTCCATATCTCTGCGAAATTTAGCTTCCTTCACAGGAAATCCTCCTAATTCAGACACCACGGATCCAGCTTCTAAACCTACATCTTCCATAAAAACCCGTCCAAACAAGTCCAACGATAATCGCCATCGTCCTAGCAAAATATTATGAGAGATATTCGTTCCGATCGACGATACCGTTCTGGCGGATTCTACCGGGCTCGTTTCAACAGTTTCGTGAGCAGATATCTCGTGGCTCGTGGCAGCCGGATCAACTTCCTCGGCCATGTTTTGGCTTTCGACGGTTGGAACTACCAATATCTCAGGAGCCCCAACTTTATTCGTGTTTGACTCCTTTAGAGAATAAATTGACATTACAAAGTGATAAATAGATTCAATATTAACATTCAATATTTTCCCAGTATATCCAAAGTGATATTGTGACGCTTACCGACATCGTGCCAGCTCTAACTATAACGCTTCTATTATTTTTGCATATGTCTTTGCCTTTGGTGCTCGTTGCTGCATCACTTTGATTATTTGTAGACACTATAATCGGTGCTCTGTCGATGACTTGTTCAGTTACGAGAGATGAGTGCCCTTCGTTAGCATGATTAGATGATTTTAATTTCTCCTGAAACACGAGTTAATAATTCATGCCAATTCCTTAACGTGTCGTTGGCGAAAAATTGCAGCAGCTCGTGTGAGAACGTAATTTTGAGGGACCGTCCATATATCACGTAAGCATATTTTTGGCCATTTTTGATCTCTCCCATTCCCCATGTAAGCAAATGTCAGAATTTCTGAACCCCTCCCCCTCCCCTAATTACGTAAGATTTTCCTGATTATGCTCGATGTAAAGTTAATACTTGGCGGGAGCCGCTACCGCGTCTCCAGATATTGCTCGTTTTTCATGACAGTAGCAGACATGAAAAATCTTACGTAAAGATATGTAAGACCCCCCCCCCTCATGTAATTATTTGTCAAAATTTGACTCGACCCCCCCCCCAGTCATGCTTACGTAATATATGGACGGTCCCTTATTACAGAAAGAAAACATGTATTACCGCGTATTTGACAGAACTCGAATTAAGGTCCCCAGCAGACATGGAATTTCTTCTCGATTCTAAGTTAGAATTAGAAAATGGTCCTTGCACAACTTGACTGAACGTCGGAGTCGTCGAATTATTTTGACCGTCCATACCGCGCGCAGAGAGACCTAATCTCGTTGGCAAACCTTCCAAAGGGTTGTGACTACTGCATCCACCTGCATTAGAACAAGTTGGTTGTCTCGGAATACCAAATAGATCTTCACGTCTCGAGTGTGGCTGTAATAAATGTGGCTGATCAGCTAACGGCAACGCTTCACTCATTACGGTATCAAACGGATCTAGAGGCGGGCAACCGAGGCATAAGGTAGAATCTGATCTCTGCAAGAAAGGATGTTTTCTCCCTTTCGGCGTCGAACTACTGTGATTTCCAGATCCACATATAGGTACTTGAAGTAAATCTGGATAATCTACGGAATCAGTTTCCATGGCAGTTGGTACTGGCGAGTTATATTCCTCACTTTCATCATTGTCATTCTCATCCTAATAAAATTTAATGCAATTACGTCGAGTGTAATCTCTATTGCTTTCAGTACTCGGAAAAAAAAAAAAAAAATCTTGTACCAATCATGTCACAAAAAAAGAGAACTACGTTTACAGTATCAAAATAGAAATTCATATCAAATATATCGACTTCAATTTCTACTTTGCGATATTTTGTTTAAAAAAGTGGTATGCGTATTCATATAAAGCGATTAAATTTTACAAACCTGGTCGTTCCAACTAGAATAACTGGACGACTCCTTTTGAGCCTCGCTTCTGGAAGCGAGTGGTTCCGAAAGAGAACGCATATAATAAACAAGTGCATCGAATACGTAAGCAACATGTCTTAAAGCAGAAACGTCCAAAACTGGCAAACTATCTCTGTGCTCGCTATTGTGGGCACGCATTAAAGATAGACAATATGATAAGAATTCACGTCTCGCCGAGTGTGCATCGCCACCTGAAACATAATTATCGTTATTATCGAATTACTTTTCATAAATTTTTTGTAAGACCAAAGAACGATAAAATAAACCAATTTCAGTTTAAACAGTGTCACATAAATTATACATGTAATCTTACAGTTTTTGAGTCGCTAAAATACGATCGAATAACCGATAAAGTTTTGTTTGTTCAAAATAGGAAAGTAATCAAAATATGTTTTTAAAAGAATTGAAATAAGTCTTTTTTTCATAGCGATATTTTGTTTCAATTATTTAATTATTTAATAAATAAGTATACTTAATATCATTGTATACTATAATTTAGTATCAGCGATTCAGAAACTTAAGTGTACAATTTACATTATTTACTTTTCAGGTCGAAATCAGCTTATCCATCCTTTTGACTATTTTATTATAATTAACAATGTGTGTAAAGCTTTGTTCAGACAAGAAACATTCTTGTCAATTGTAGATGACAAAAATGTAGAAAACAAATGTGGGTGACAAAATTTTAGTAATTTTTTTGTGTATAATTGCATTTTAAAGTAATCGGCGTGTGCAATTGATTGTAGCCGAAATGTATAATTTAAAAAAATATTGGGCATCAATATCTAGCCACGATCGACAGTGACACTTTCCTCATACTTATTTGAAAAATTTCAGTAACTACTATTTTCACTACTTGAGATTTTTATTTAATTCGATGTAATACTTATATTCTCAACAAGTTTAATGGAAATATATTAGACAATAGTATAAGCTACTGTTTGTTGTTGAATTTTTTAAATGTTAGTAATATTAACTTCATACTAAAATGGCGAATGATAACGATCTTAATTTTTTCTACTTGTGCAACAGGTGAGTAAATTTCTTTAGAAAGATTTTGTGTTTGATTTAATCAGTTTAAAAAATATGAAAAAAATGCAATATAAAATATTGTATTTTGTTAGATAAACTAGTTGAGAAACAATGGTGTTTATAAATATGTGGGACTCTATAGAAATAGAAATATAATACTATAAAGATTTAGCTTCATAAAGCTTTACAAATTTTATGCTAACACACTTTGTTCACTCCATTATAAAAATAATTTTATAAAAGAATAGAGTCTTAAACAGGTCAGCATTTATTCAACATATGACGAAATGATCGATAGACTGTGTCAATAAATTTCACGTGCATTTGTATGTCGATGACACCAATCAAAAATACAAAACTTATAGACAATATTGTCATTGACTCGACGTCACCCACATTAAATTACTTTCAAAATTTGTCGATGACAATGTGTACAATGTTATCCGGCAAAATGTATCATCGACAAATGTATCCTGCAATTTCGTGAATACAAAATTGAGACACTGGCGAAACATGTTTTCGATAATATTTCTTTTAATCTGAACAAAACTTAAAAGAAAACAAGAGATTTGTATGGTCAAATTAAAAAAGTTTGCGAATTTACTTCAGGAAAGGAATAAACGGATATAGAGTTCCATATTTAGGTATTACTATAGATGTTACTACTATATTTAAGATGTAGAAAATTAATTCGTAATACAAAATCTATTTAAAATATAAATTTTAAATATAATGTTATTATAAATGTTTTTTTGTCATTCATCAAACCCGATACACACGAAAATTTTAAGTGCTTCGCGCTTCACTATAATTTCGTGATTTTTAAAAAAGTTTCAATTTGCTTCAATTTTGATTCAATTTTCCACAGTGTTCTACACACTTTAGTTTACAATTTAAATCTGAAAAACACAAAAAAAAATGGTTATTACAAAGTGGAAACAACATAAATCTTTAATTTTTGCGTAAATATTGATGTTATTTACATTGTAAACTTATTATTACTATTTTGTAATAACATTTTTCTAATAATCTATTTTAGGTTCAATCTGTAGTGTCCGGAGAAAAACTAGATCAGAAAATAATAGTTATTGTTTCTTTAGAAGTCACGCAATCGTGGCAAAACTTTAAATTTTTTAGCTTGTCTTCAATGACAAACTTTATATTTTTAAATTTTGTATTACAAATTAATTTTCTACATATCAAATACAGCAATAAATGACACTTAAACAGAATGCCCATTTATTCTTTTCTTTGAAATTAAATTATAAATTTTGCTTTAAATGGCCTACACTTTAATGTCTCCACCTAAATATTTTCCTATGCCTTTTACAAAAAAATGTTTCAGACAAAAGTGGTATGGTTTGAAGAACAATACTAAATTAATTTAAAAAAAAATCAGTTTCAAAATTATATGAGTCAGTTTTTTTTAAATGGAATTATATGATTTTTTAACATAATATAAAATTCTTCTAACTATTCTACATACAAAAGTATTAAAGTTTTCAAAAAATCAATAGTTTATTCTGGCATATTTTCATATAAAGTATAAAATATCTCGTAAACTATTAATTTTTTGATAGTCGTACATTGATACTTTTATGCACAGAATAGATAAATTAATCGTAAGAAAAACACACTGTTGTTTTTCAAAAGTTATGCACAATTTACAATATACAGGATAAACAGACATTCGTTTAAATTAAAATCATCTAATTTTTAAAGTTTTTACAATAATAAAATGTTTTTAAAAATTATTTTAAAATGAAATTCAGATATAGCTAAAAACGAACTTTATAAACCCTCCCCTTTCACCTCCACTTTGACCATACAAATCTCTTGTTCTATATATATAGTATTACATATTTTAGAATGTCAAAAATATCGTGATATTCGATATAAAAATATAAAGAATTTTTAAAATGTAATAGATTAAAATATAAACCTTCGCGCTCTCTGCTGCTTCTCGGAGGCTCGCCAACGCCTGCAAAACCAACGGTGAGTCGTGTTGAAGCTTGAGGAGTGGAGATATTCGAGCTCGTAGCAATACCACTGCGAGGATTCCGACCTGTATTTCCTTGCAGAGTCAGCGAAAGGGCGGCTGTGTTTAGCAGACCACTAAAATTACCGCCCGACAGAGATGGAGCGTTATTGAGAGGATGTTCAGGGTGGGTCGGGTCTGCGCTACGCGTCAGAGATACTCCGAATCTTAGCTGCGCTTCTGTAGCGTCCATCACCGTGAGCAACCAATCCCACGTAGGCTTCAGGTGTGCTTCCAAATACGACTGCGACAGAAAACACAATTTTATAATTTCGTAAGCTTGTAAAAGCAATCTTGCGAAAGCGTACAAAATTTGAGACAACGGGTTTGCATACCTGCAAACTTAGAGCGTCTTGAAAAGTGATTTCCATCAAGCGCGGTAAGGCAGGTGCTAAATTCTTATAATCTTGCATCATGACCAACAGATCGGCGATCTGTCGAATGACGATTCCGAAGGCTCGTGCCAGGCAACTGGCGGTGGTACCCATGGTTATGGGCTCCTGCGCGGTCGCGACGGCCGACGTGGCAGTGGTGCGTCTCAAAGATGCGGGGTCGATAAACACCAGGTTGCTTCCGCCCGTCACACGCAATCCTGCGGTGCGTGTATTCGATTCGCGATTGCGTATCGCCCACTGCATGTACACAGGTGCAAGGTTGTTACGATGCAGATGTCCGGAGGACCCACTGAAATGAATAAGCAATGTTACATCCCTCGAGTATCCTATGGATACTGTTTGCTCAAATCTTGCAAAAAAAAAAAAAAAAAACATTCCCTGAGAATTCTCGAACCTTTCAGACACATTTATTCAAAATTCTAGGTAAGATTAGAGAATTTTTGAATGCAATTTTGAAATTAATTTAGAGTACAAGCAGCGCGAATAAATAAATATTGTACAAAATTAATCGAAGACAGGACTCATACGAGACTATATTTATCCTTTTCTGGATAGATATGGACAATTGGCGCTTGAAACTTATAGGATAGTATAATAAAATCTGACTACAGCATATAGTAACAGCAAGTACTATACTCCCTTCTGTTGTGTATTGTCTTCTACTGTCACTATTTTTTTGTTGTTGTAAAAACTCGCGAGTCACAAATGAGTGTCTATGAATGATGTGCATGCGGACATTTATTGCTAACTGATTTTTGATATTTTGCATTATCAAGAAAATCAAGAAAAAATAAAACTTTTTTTTTTCAGAAAAAGAAAAATAAAATTTTAAAAATTACCCTGAGTATCAAAAATTCCACCCTTAAAAATGTTTGATTTTGAAGAGAAAAAAATTCTAAAAATCCAAATATTCCAAGTTTTTCCACTAAAAGCTCTGAAATTTCATGTCTAGCAAGTGAATATTCTCTCTTTCGCTCTGATAATCGTCTTCATTACAGTGATAAAATGGAGAAGACAAAAAAAAATTAAAATGATACGGAGAAAAAAAAATGGAAATAGTTTACCTTCTACGCTCTAATTGTTCATCACCGATTTGGAATTCCTCATTGTCTTGCTCATCTGTTTCCCCCGCTTCGCTCTCGTCGTCTTCCTGTTGGCTCGATTCTCCCGACTCATCCTCGGGAAACAGTAATATCGATCCCATTCCACCGTCGGAACCCGCAGTAGCGCCTGTTTGGACGCTACGTTGCGCCGACGCCGCATCTTGATTACTGTGATTGTCATCTGAATCGGATTCAGTCTCTGCTTCCGCCAAGAGGTCCAATTCCGTGTCCGATTCGCCGTCTCCCGCTTGCTCCTCGCCGACACCACCGGCGTTCGAATCGATCTCGCCGAGTGGCTGACTGGTAGCAGTTCCGGAAACCCCTGATTCCTCGTGTTCACTCATATCGCCATCCATGTCCATGGGAACTTCTACTTAAGTATTTGTGTACAGCCAAAAACATGTATTGTTATGTGTACAAATTGGTCTATTAGAAAAACTCGAATTCCGATATATTTTTCCATACCTTCTCCACCTTCTGCTTCGTCTACTGCAGAAACGTCACCCCTCGATATAGTTATATTATTGTTTCCTTGTTGCGTTTGTAGCGCTGCGTCCAGCGTCTGCGAACTGACGCCACTGTGAGGTATCAAAGGCTCTATAGAGAATAATTCCTCGGATCCGTTGATCACTTCGATGGCAGAACTCGTTAACGTGAACGGCGCGGTTGGACGTGCTACGCCCAATCTGACTGGTGCGATTAATGAATCCGCTGTCTCACACAATTCTTCTACAGCTAATTTGATTAGTGCTTGGAAAACCTTTCGACACTTCATTAAAGGCTGCGAGGCTTGACTCGTGCTGGAAATGTGAAAAATTAATTAAAATCTTTCTCTCACTTAACAAAGATGTTATTAAAAAAAACTTCATCCAATTGAGGCGATGCTGGCGAAGGTCAGAATCACCGACATTACAATTATATGAATATCTTTCTATCTTCGAATTGACTAAACGGAATTGAAAATCCTTTCACAGAATTGAAACAGACATAAAATGTAGCGATGGGACGAAGGAATTTGTAGTAGAAATGAAAAAAATTAAAAAATTACTTTCTTCTTTTTCGTTTTTACTACAAATTCCTTTGTCCCACTATTATATTTCATGTCTATTTCAATCCTATGAAAGAATTTTCAATTCCGTTCACTCAATTCGGAGATATTCATACAACTGTAATGTCGGTAATTCCGACTTTCCTGCATCGCCTTAATGGATATACGTATTGTTCATCTAAAGAATAACGTTGATTGAGTAGATTTTATTCCATCTTCTTTGTTAATTATCGAAGAAGAAAATATTTCAGAGTTTTTAAATTGTTTTTCATGAAGGAATAACGCTGTGTAATTAGCGCCCGCATTATGAAAATCACCTTGTATCTAGCAAAACATGGAAACGTGGAATTTCTTTTACCTTCGCCTTTTTGTCGTGTTTGGTGCCATTTCTATAGTAAAGATGACAAATATGCGCGCGACGGATCTTACGAAGCGACGTGCTACATTATTTGCTTCTTCTTGTCGTCCAGGCACAGACGCGTTTTGCAATTCTCTAATCAATGTGGTGAGCAACGTATCGAGCATCTATAAATATTGCATAAAATTCGTTGGCGTATAATATACATAAAGAAAAACTGTATATATGCGTTACTAGATTCCACTATACATATTATTCCACTTACTTCGGCGCTACATTTAACTAGCAAGGAATGCGTAAATTTATCCAATAACGCAGTGCCACTTTGCCGACATAACTGTCCTTGATTACCGAATAACTGATCGATACCATTCTCAGAAACACCTGACATGATCATACATTGAACAGCTGGCCAATCATTCAACAATCTTTCGAGCGCCTTTCGACTGAACCGGGGAGGCTCCAAATCATGATCTGGCATGTCCGAATCCGCACCCAAACCTGTGACAAGAACTACATACTTTCAGATAATTATGTCAATTTATATATGAATATATAAATATAATAATGTAAAAAGATATACTGTTTACTATAAAACAAGGTTTTGTTAAGGAAAATTAAGAAAATAAAAAGTGTCTACATAAAATCACGCATTTTTATAATTAAAATATAAAGGCTGTAGAGTACACATACCATCCGAAGTAGGCGCTTTACGACTAGCCGAAGTTGATCGTTGTCTAGGTGCTGATCTAAATTGACGCTGTTCGACTAATTGCCTTCCAACTGTTTGCACCAAGAACAACAAGATGCTTTCACCTCTGAAGAAGCATACGTAAAATAAATGTTATTCAAAAAAATATTCTTGTTACATATTTGTGATATAATAGTTATGCGTAATTTATACAAATTACCGTGAATTGATTTTCGTAGCCAGATCGGTGCTAATTACAAGACGACAAAGCAAGTCGTATCTCGCGCCTTGATGACCGGCAATGAGCGCACGACACTTACACTTTTCCCAACAATCACAATATGCTGTGGGCGAGGTTCTTTTGAGCTTGCAATCATGACCTCTGTGACAGACACGAGCGCATTCAGTGCAGCAACACAAAGATCCCGTTAAACCGCATGTTCTGCATTCGAAAATATCCTTAAAATAAAAAAAAATTAGTTTAAAAGATTTCTAGCATATAATACATTTTTTATACATATAAATTACATATGTTCAATACCTGATTAATATGCTCTGCTCCAGTCCATGTAAAACTACATGTATCGTTGCAACAAGTAACAAACAATGGAGATAGATCTGGACTGGCATCAGCTGGCAATATCATGGCTGAAATGTCTTTAGAATCTTTGCCAACTCTGTGTATATTATCCAATAAAATAAGAGCTGCATGATATGCACGAACGGATACAGCGAGCATAAGCGGCGTTTGCCCTTGAGCATCCCTTTTTACATGTAAAAAAAAAAAAAGATACAAAAGAATTAATTTGACAGAAAATGTCAATATTAAAGAAGTTAATGTATCAACAAATATATTTGTTGTATTCTTGCTTTAGAATTGTATTCAAATCATACTTTGCCGTTAGTAATTCTCTTAAGTGGGGCGACAAGATATTATTTTCGCACATGTATTTCAATATAAGCAATGCATTATGTCGTCTTTCAACGGAATCTATAATGTATGTATTATTAGATGTAGCTCCAACACCTGAAATAATAATTAAAAAAGAACAATCTTTTATATCTCACACACACTCACTTACATACATATACAAGTGAATTCAAACTTGTGTTGTAATACAAGCACAAGAGATCTCACTTACCAGACTTATTCATCATTGATATACTAGCAGCACCTATACTTAATAAACTATCCTCCTCTCCAGATGTATTATCAAATGCTTCTGGTGGCCAACTTAATGTCGGGATTGGCTCTTCAATAGGTGCGGAAGTCCCATCTACTGTATTTGACACTAACTCACGTTCGATAACTTTAGAACAAATTAAGTATAGAAATATTAATCAAATGCATGTAATATATTAAAACAAAATTAACCCTCAGTTCACACACTATATTTTAGTCACATTGTACCCACGCTGAGTTAGCGTAACCCAGGCATCTTGTTTGGCTTGTATCTCGAGCTGTACTGTATAGATTAAAACAATTTTTTTTTCAATCGATCCGCCAAAGATCGAAGAATACAAAAACGTATATTAGATTTTCGAGAATATTTTTGCAACAAATATTTTTATGAAAAAGAAGTGGACAATTTTAAAAATTGATTTTTAATCGACCTGGGTTATGCTAACCAGTGTGAACTGAGGATTAAATAGAGAAACGCCTTCAACAGTCGAGACAACTGGATCTTGGTGGTTAATAATATAATATGTAAACTTTAAATACATTTTTCAGTTATTTAAACTGTCCGAATGTCGGACTTGCAACGCAATCATAAACTAAAGCTAGAATAGTAAGATCATAAATTAAATTGATCTTCAATTTAATAATAATGATGTTAACAAGCATCTTAAAATATTGCAAAGTTTGTAAGTAAAAAAATCGAACTTTCTTTGAGAAAAAAAATAATAAAATTACTTTTACAGTAGATTAATTATTAAATTCCGTTTTAAGTAAAGTCCAAAAATGCCAAAATAAAAATATATAGCAAAACCTTTACAATGATGTGTATAATACTTATCTATCCAATTGCCATTAGGCATCTACCGATTTGCCATTAGGCACAGCAGTATATTTTCCTATCATTTGAATGACAAAATATTTTTGGCTATTATTAAAAAATTTTCTTACATGTTTATTCAAATTAATGTAAAAAAATATGTAAAATCTACTTATAAAAAAAACTTGATTTATTTTTAAAATTTACAATAAAAAAATTGACTGAGTTTTAAAAAAGTCCCAGATTGCCAAAGATTTATTGTTAAAACAAAATGTTAGAATTTTCTCAACCTCTTTACAATTATAAATTGCTGCTTTAAATATGTTACCTTGTTCAGTTTCTTTGTTAGAAGTTGGTGAACACATGTTGACACAAGCATGAAGTATATTTCGGTTGCCATCGCAGCGTTCCTTCAATATCATTTGAATTTGTGAACTTGCACTTGCATACGTCAAATTGTTCTCTATAAACCAGAAAAACGCATTATGCATATGTATTTTTGTGAAATTATTATACACAATGTAAAAAGTAAAAAAAGTTACGTTTTTATATATCTATTACACTCACTTAGATCTTGCTCTAAATTACAAAATACTTGTTTCACACTCTCATAATCACATCGCAATATACGCGGCATGAGCAAAAGGTTGTCGAATGCTAATGCAATAACTGCAACTTGATTCTTTAAATTGGTCGAATTGGAACAACTGGGAATAGGAATAGTTGCTGCGCCAATACAATTTACCGGGGCCAGATCCAACCAGTTTGGATCGCGTATAGCATCGGCACAATCTTTCGCGATTGGATAAATGGTATTATTACCATCTCGTAAAATCATAGAACACTCAATATTCTAAAATACAAGGGAAAAAAAAAGATAAAATTGCTTTCAAAAACTTACTTACATTTTATTTGTAAATATTGTTATCGATAAAACATACCTCTCCTGCGCTTGTAAGATTGATATTTTGAGGTTGCAACCCCAAAAATGATGAAATATCAGATGGAATATAACAATCTTGAACATATCTTCCTGTACTTAGATTGTATACAACATAACTTAATTTACTTCCACTTTTCAATATAGCATGAATACCTTAATAAACATGGAAATAAAATCTTTCATTAATATAAGAACATACTTTTCATTAATTAATAATTTGCTTTTATCTTCAGAATAAGATTTTGTGAGATGTAAAGACCATCACATGGAATTCTTCAAAAGAAAATCCCTTGTCCGTCAGTAGATATAGTTAAAAGACTATCATTTGAACCTTCCACTATATTGACCCTTCTAGGCGTTCTTTGAAAACAGTCCGGAGCTCGTGGATTCAATGATGATTTAATTACCTATAAATATGTAAATAATATTTCAAATACTTAGTCATACAATATGTTACATATAATAAATACAGAATAACCATTACCTGTAGCTCATCTTTACGTAAAAGTCTACAATCCGCTAATAATTTCATTGGCTCTTCTGTTGTAAGATCTTTAAAATCTGACGTACTAAAATCTTTCTCTTTAATTTCCTTTTCCTTTTCTTTTGAATCCTTTGAAAAAAACTTGACTGCGACGTAGCAACCATCAACTTTTATAACTTTCCCTATCAACAATAAACAAACAATAACAATAACAATAACAAAACAATTTTATCTTACATGACAGTAGTTATCTATAGAATCTTCTTTCAGCGCATTCTAAAAGATATTTTACTAATAGATATAAATAAATAATCGTACCAATAGGTACAGTTTTCACATCCTCAACAAAAACAACGTCTTTTAATTGCCAATCTTCTTCGTCCTTTCTATCGGATTCCCCCCCTTCACTTCGAGGTGCCATACGTTTCTGCCGTTCTAAAATTAAATTTTTTTCATGTAAAGATTTTTATTGCTAAGCATGTCAAACTAAATACTTCAATGATGCATCTTTTTTTCTTGTAACATTTAAATAAGCCTCATGTATCTTACTATGACTTGTTGTAATACTGCCAGTATCGCTACAAGTACTCGAAGCTGGAGATGGCGGAGGGGGCATGTCAAGTCTGTCAGCCGTTTCCTTGTGATTCGGTTTGTTTACAACTCCTGTATTTCCATTTCCGTTAGATTCACGCTTATCAGCGTTTGCATTAGACACATGCAGACCAGCGGGCAATATTTTGAATCTGCAAGTGGCATCCACATTCCACGCTGCTGATAACAATTGTCCCACTTTCGGTACACCGTTAGCTATCGTAAATCCTTAAAAATAAAAATTATATACATTCAAAATTGAGTAATACAATTGTTTCAGATTATATGATTATGTTTACAGCTTGTAAAAGATACAAGATATATCGATGTCTTACCGATAGCTCCCGGTTGATAAACCGGACTATTTTTCATACAGACATGTGTTCCGTAACTAATGTCACTTGATAATACAGTAGACGGCCTATGCTTGCGTGATTTAGCTTTATATTTTTCCCATAATTTCTTACGTTGTGCAAACGGTAAAACACCCCTGAAAAATATAAATGTTGAAAAATCTTATGATAAATGCAATCTTTTTTTTTCGTATATAAATTATATAATAAATTAAAACTAAACAATTCATACCACCAATATAATGTTCCACTTTCGAGTCTTGCAACAGTGTATAAAGCACACGTATGAAGTGATACAATTTTATCCAATGTAAATTCGGTGAAAGCTTGCGCTGGATGTTCAAGGCGGGAAGCAACATGTCCTAAAAGTTCATCAAGCCAAGTCGCTACCTTTCCACTTTCTGTGCTAACGGAACATCGAATTGCCGTAGCAGATATATTGATTATCTTTTCCATCAACAATGCCAAAGGAATGGTTTTTGGATGATGTACATTCGGATTCTGTAAAAATTGGAAAAGACGAAATCATACAAACGTATAATATGTAAATATGCACGCACGCACGCACACACAAAATCGACAAATATCACGTTTGCATAAGTACTTCTGTATTTTTATATGGTTCTGGTTCCGTCCATTTCCATTGGTATAACTGTCCTGATGCGGAAATGGCAATTAGTTCACTGTACAGCGATGCAATTTGTACAAAGCGAGGTACTGAATCACTACTGCGATCGTGCCACCATTCTAATTCTTCGGATATCCATAGCGGACTCTGCGAGGCCATTTCTTTTTTCTTGTTATCTGGAATATAATAAATGAAAGAATATTGAAAGCTACAATCCCCTATTCAATGGAATATGTTGGAATTTCTTATGTAAAATACCTGAATCCTTTTCCCATGAGTCTTTAAGGGCAGTTTCCAGCCAACGTCGCGGTCCATAATATTGACGATCTCGCCATCTACTAAAACTATCACGATCTCGATCTCTTTCATGAGATGAACGCTCGCTTTCTCTGTCGTTACCTAAGCGGCGCGAAGAACTTCCGCGACTAAAAATAAAATATTAAAAATAATACAAGAAACGTGTGTTTTGTGTGTGTACACACACATATTTCTTACATGTATTTTGTATAAAGTAATATACATATACACATTTTTTTAAAACTTTGCAGGGTATTGATAATACTCACTAAATTCAATAAAAAATGCTTAACATAGATTCACAGTCTAATTTTTTGTAAGTAAATAATTTTCTACTTTGGTCATTCTGATGATTATCTAAAACGTTAGCTCTAACCGTATTATTTTACACCTTTGTATCAAAATTTGATACTTTTTTCAAAAATTTCTAGTTTATTTTAAACTGTTTGGTAAGCATTCTTTAGTTTCATTTATAAGTTAAATAATTTATCAAATACGAAAGTTTATAAAACATCTTTACAAAACAATCCAGAGAAGAAAACTTAAGAGAAAAATGTTTGATTATCGTTTTACGTTTACTCTGCTCAATTAATAATTAATATCTTCCTTTTTATTAGAATATTGTAATATTAGAATAATCATTTATTTTTCATAAATAATAAATAAATGCGGTTAAATAACTTAATTAATGAAACAGAAAATATATAATATATATATATATATATATATATATATATAAACAATATTATTTATTGAAGGAATTGATTTGCAAACCAACATTCATTAAGTATCTATTATATAACTTAGAGATACTATAAACCAGTAAAGTTTTAAACTCTTTTTGAACTACTCTCTTTAACCATGTTTTTTTGTCTTTCTGTATATAATCACTAGTGTATCTGAACTCAGTGCCAAAACTGGTACATGTAGTGGCTTTAGCCCATAAAAACAAGTCAAAAATGCCTAATATATATCCGATTTAAAATGCCTCTGAAGTTACGAGGTATTGAAGTTTTCATGTAAAAACATGAATTTGGCATAGTTCAGAAACACCCCGTATAAAATAAATAAAAAAATTAATTACTGCCTTATCCCAGTGTATCCAAATACATCTTCAGAGAACATAGAGTCAGCATCAATTATAACCGAGTGCTCATTACTAAAACCGCCATCTAATAAAGAGATAAGATCCTCAGGAACATAACTATCCGCTGCATCCTCTGCATCATCGCCTTCCTCATCCTCTCGTGACAAAAGATTGTTTACCGCTAAGTTTACATCTAGATTTGTACGCTACAATATAATTTTATTAATTAATGTATTTTTCTTCATTAATTATTTTACATTCTTTATATTTTCAATATTAATATTATACCTGTAATTCTCTGATAATAAGATTACGACTTTTTCCTTGCAATACAACTTGTGCTTGAGATATTAGATCTTCTGGCACAAATGGTGCCGGCACAGATGCGATAGGACGAGAACTATTGCCACTTCCACCACCCATAATAACTCCAGGTGGTCCTATACGACCACCACTGCTTCCTCCGCCGCTGCTGCCTCCGCGTATTGCGGAGCTGTTACGCATGATTCGCGCACGTGAACGTGACATCCCTGTTCTACTACCGCTACTGCTACTTCCATTTCCATTTGGTGCAGAATTAGAGTTTCCAACATGATTTTTACTTGTACTATAATGAGACAGATATTTTCTGATTATTAAACTATTTTTTCTTAAGCATTGGCTCGTTACTCACTTTCTATTAGGTTCATTTTTACTCAAATCCAATCTATCCGGTAGCACTGTAAATGCAACTCTAGCTACTCTATTGTCATCCGTAAGAAGAGCAATATGGGTTGGTCCAACTACTATGCGCTTTATCGACGCTTTTAAAGAATTAAAAGCTGATGGCGTTACAAATCCATATCTATTTATTTTATCCGCTATTTCCCTCAATCTAAAAAAAAAAAAGAAAAAAAAACGTAAAATATAATACAAATGTTTAGACAAATACCTAATATAATAATCTTTTTGAAATTGAACAAACTAAATGATAACAAGTTACTATCATGACTTATATATAAGAATAAATTCTTTTCAAATACTATTATTGATATAAAATAACTCTTTTATTGGTGACATAAATATCACAAATTTGATATCAAGTTTCAATAACGGCATCTATTGTACGTGATTGTATGATAAAAATATTTGATTCAAGATTATTTCTCAAAAACTAAATTTTGCACTTTGCATAATTCAAGAGAGTTCAAGTATACAAGACTTCAAGTATAATTCATACATATGTATCAAAACAGGATCAATTACTAGAAATCATATTTTTATAGGTTGCCATTAAAATATGGCGAGGATATCAAAAAAGACGTACATTAGTTAGGCGGATACGTGCGTAAGAAGAGGAATGAGAATAATCGTTTTATGTGTAACATGTCGCGACATGTTGCAACACGTTATGGTATGTCGCACCATAAATGAAACGCTTTGAAATAGGAAAAGAATAGTATTTTCTCTCGAGTACGACGCGCAACCTAGAATGCAGTAATGGGAAACCGATAGCACGGATGAAATTTCTCACCTATCATTGAGTTGGTCATCAGTTCCTGGCAAAGGATGTACGATGAGATGAATCGAAGTCATAATGACCTCAACTCACATGTGTCTAACGTCGGATCGTCCTCTTACTGTACACAAAATTTCACTGAACAACGGAACGATAATTCAGCCATGTTTTTGATGAAACATCCAGTTACACACAGTTACATGCCTCGGATGCAACATGGCGTGCTGTTCTTTGCGTTCATAAATGTATCGCCATATGTCTCCGTCATGAATATGAAGATTAGAGAGCCTCATGGGTGCGTTCGGATCATGGATCTAAGAATCTACATGGATGGTGTAGTGCTATCTCTTTCTCGGATAGGACCCCGTCGAGTGTTTTCGTTGTATACCCGATGATTCCCGAAAGATTCGCTAACCTTAAAGTACGGATGTGTGTGTGTGCGCACGTGTGTAAAAATTGGCACAAAACTTCTTAAAAAATTATAAAATGCTGAAAACGCGACGCTCGAAACCTCGAAATGCTCTTTTTAGCGTTTTCGAGTATCTTCGGATCGTTCGGACGTCTTCGGTTAATTTTGTTACCGAGCCGATGGGGTCTTCTTGTAGAAAGAGACGATAAGCGGATAGAAAAGGAGAGCGCTCTCATTCCCCTTACTGCAAATTTGGCAATCTCCTTGCCAATGAATCCACTCTACGCTCCATCCATTGGCCTAGTTTACACCGAGCACTTGATACGCGTATTAAGTACCAAATCCGTATCAAATCGCTTGATACAGTTAGAGTTCTAGATTATCAGAGAAGCGCGACCGGTGTTACGAGTCCTGATTGGACTCGCAAATGGCCAATCATAAGATTGATTTATCGCTATTATAAATGGCTACCGAATAAATCAATCTTATGATTGGTCATTCGACGCCATTTTTAATATTTTCTAGTACTTTTGCGATACTGCCATAAGCCGGTCGTGCTTCTCTGATAATCTAGGACTCTAGATACAGTCAGTGTAAACGTTCGTGAATTATCTTAGTACGGTCTGGTCTGATACTCCTGAATCGCTAGTATCAGACCAAAATAGTACGCGTA